>NW_027473969.1:0-65430 GCF_050947335.1 Megachile rotundata
TGATGATAATAAGAGTAATAAGTATAGTAATTGTCGTTCTATCGATCATATAAGCATAATATGGCTAATAATATCAGTTAGATTAATAATAATAGGAGTAATGAGTATAGTAATTGTAGTTCTATCGATCATATCTTCATAATATGGTTAATAATATGAGTTAGATTCATAATAATAAGAGTAATAAGTATAGTAATTGTCGTTCTATCGATCATATAAGCATAATATGGCTAATAATATGAGTTAGATTTATAATAATGAGAGTAATAAGTATAGTAATTGTTGTTCTATCGATCATTTAAGCATAATATGGCTAATAATATGAGTTAGGTTGATAATAATAAGAGTAATAAGTATAGTAATTGTCGTTCTATCGATCATATTAGCATAATATGGTTAATAATATGAGTTAGATTGATAATAATAAGAGTAATAAGTATAGTATTTGTCGTTCTATCGATCATATAAGCATAATATGGCTAATAATATGAGTTAGATTGATGATAATAACAGTAATAAGTATAGTAATTGTCGTTATATCGATAATATAAGCATAATATGGCTAATAATATGAGTTAGGTTGATAATAATAAGAGTAATAAGTATAGTGATTGTCGTTCTATCGATCATATAAGCATAATATGGCTAATAATATGAGTTAGGTTGATAATAATAAGAGTAATAAGTATAGTAATTGTTGTTCTATCGATCATTTAAGCATAATATGGCTAATAATATGAGTTAGGTTGATAATAATAAGAGTAATAAGTATAGTAATTGTCGTTCTGTCGATCATATAAGCATAATATGGCTAATAATATGCGTTAGATTGATAATAATAACAGTAATAAGTATAGTAATTGTCGTTCTATCGATAATATAAGCATAATATGGCTAATAATATGAGTTAGGTTGATAATAATAAGAGTAATAAGTATAGTGATTGTCGTTCTATCGATCATATAAGCATAATATGGGTAATAACATGAGTTGGATTGATAATAATAAGAGTAATGAGTATAGTAATTGTAGTTCTATCGATCATATTAGCATAATATGGTTAATAATATGAGTTAGATTGATAATAATAAGAGTAATAAGTATAGTAATTGTCGTTCTATCGATCATTTAAGCATAATATGGCTAATAATATGAGTTAGATTGATAATACTATGAGAAGTGAGTATAGTAATTCTCGTTCTATCGATCATATAAGCATAATATGGCTAATAATATGAGTTAGATCGATAATGATAAGAGTAATAAGTACAGTAATTGTCGTTCTATCGATCATATAAGCATAATATGGCTAATAATATGAGTTAGATTGATAATAATAAGAGTAATAAGTATAGTAATTGTCGTTCTATCGATCATATAAGCATAATATGGTTAATAATATGAGTTAGATTGATAATAATAAGAGTAATAAGTAGAGTAATTGTCGTTCTATCGATCATATAAGCATAATATGGCTAATAATATGAGTTAGATTGATAATAATAAGAGTAATAAGTAGAGTAATTGTCGTTCTATCGATCATATAAGCATAATATGGCTAATAATATGAGTTAGATTGATAATAATAAGAGTAATAAGTAGAGTGATTGTCGTTCTATCGATCAAATTTGCATAATATGGTTAATAATATGAGTTAGATTGATAATAATAAGAGTAATAAGTATAGTATTTGTCGTTCTATCGATCATATAAGCATAATATGGCTAATAATATGAGTTAGATTGATGATAATAAGAGTAATAAGTATAGTAATTGTCGTTCTATCGATCATATAAGCATAATATGGCTAATAATATGAGTTAGATTTATAATAATGAGAGTAATAAGTATAGTAATTGTTGTTCTATCGATCATTTAAGCATAATATGGCTAATAATATGAGTTAGGTTGATAATAATAAGAGTAATAAGTATAGTAATTGTCGTTCTATCGATCATATTAGCATAATATGGTTAATAATATGAGTTAGATTGATAATAATAAGAGTAATAAGTATAGTATTTGTCGTTCTATCGATCATATAAGCATAATATGGCTAATAATATGAGTTAGATTGATGATAATAACAGTAATAAGTATAGTGATTGTCGTTATATCGATAATATAAGCATAATATGGCTAATAATATGAGTTAGGTTGATAATAATAAGAGTAATAAGTATAGTGATTGTAGTTCTATCGATCATATCTTCATAATATGGTTAATAATATGAGTTAGATTCATAATAATAAGAGTAATAAGTATAGTAATTGTCGTTCTATTGATCATATAAGCATAATATGGCTAATAATATGAGTTAGATTTATAATAATGAGAGTAATAAGTATAGTAATTGTTGTTCTATCGATCATTTAAGCATAATATGGCTAATAATATGAGTTAGGTTGATAATAATAAGAGTAATAAGTATAGTAATTGTCGTTCTGTCGATCATATAAGCATAATATGGCTAATAATATGCGTTAGATTGATAATAATAACAGTAATAAGTATAGTAATTGTCGTTCTATCGATAATATAAGCATAATATGGCTAATAATATGAGTTAGGTTGATAATAATAAGAGTAATAAGTATAGTGATTGTCGTTCTATCGATCATATAAGCATAATATGGGTAATAACATGAGTTGGATTGATAATAATAAGAGTAATGAGTATAGTAATTGTAGTTCTATCGATCATATTAGCATAATATGGTTAATAATATGAGTTAGATTGATAATAATAAGAGTAATAAGTATAGTGTTTGTCGTTCTATCGATCACATAAGCTTAATATGGCTAATAATATGAGTTAGATTGATGATAATAAGAGTAATAAGTATAGTAATTGTCGTTCAATCGATCATATAACCATAATATGGCTAATAATATCAGTTAGATTAATAATAATAAGAGTAATGAGTATAGTAATTGTAGTTCTATCGATCATATCTGCATAATATGGTTAATAATATGAGTTAGATTCATAATAATAAGAGTAATAAGTATAGTAATTGTCGTTCTATCGATCATATAAGCATAATATGGCTAATAATATGAGTTAGATTTATAATAATAAGAGTAATAAGTATAGTAATTGTCGTTCTATCGATCATTTAAGCATAATATGGCTAATAATATGAGTTAGATTGATAATACTATGAGAAGTGAGTATAGTAATTCTCGTTCTATCGATCATATAAGCATAATATGGCTAATAATATGAGTTAGATCGATAATGATAAGAGTAATAAGTACAGTAATTGTCGTTCTATCGATCATATAAGCATAATATGGCTAATAATATGAGTTAGATGCATAATAATAAGAGTAACAGGTATAGCAAATGTCGTGCGATCGATCATATCTGCATAATATGGTTAATAATATGAGTTAGATTGATAATAATAAGAGTAATAAGTATAGTAATTGTCGTTCTATCGATCATATAAGCATAATATGGTTAATAATATGAGTTAGATTGATAATAATAAGAGTAATAAGTAGAGTAATTGTCGTTCTATCGATCATATAAGCATAATATGGCTAATAATATGAGTTAGATTGATAATAATAAGAGTAATAAGTAGAGTAATTGTCGTTCTATCGATCATATAAGCATAATATGGCTAATAATATGAGTTAGATTGATAATAATAAGAGTAATAAGTAGAGTGATTGTCGTTCTATCGATCAAATTTGCATAATATGGTTAATAATATGAGTTAGATTGATAATCATAAGAGTAATAAGTATAGTATTTGTCGTTCTATCGATCATATAAGCATAATATGGCTAATAATATGAGTTAGATTGATGATAATAAGAGTAATAAGTATAGTAATTGTCGTTCTATCGATCATATAAGCATAATATGGCTAATAATATCAGTTAGATTAATAATAATAGGAGTAATGAGTATAGTAATTGTAGTTCTATCGATCATATCTTCATAATATGGTTAATAATATGAGTTAGATTCATAATAATAAGAGTAGTAAGTATAGTAATTGTCGTTCTATCGATCATATAAGCATAATATGGCTAATAATATGAGTTAGATTTATAATAATGAGAGTAATAAGTATAGTAATTGTTGTTCTATCGATCATTTAAGCATAATATGGCTAATAATATGAGTTAGGTTGATAATAATAAGAGTAATAAGTATAGTAATTGTCGTTCTATCGATCATATTAGCATAATATGGTTAATAATATGAGTTAGATTGATAATAATAAGAGTAATAAGTATAGTATTTGTCGTTCTATCGATCATATAAGCATAATATGGCTAATAATATGAGTTAGATTGATGATAATAACAGTAATAAGTATAGTAATTGTCGTTATATCGATAATATAAGCATAATATGGCTAATAATATGAGTTAGGTTGATAATAATAAGAGTAATAAGTATAGTGATTGTCGTTCTATCGATCATATAAGCATAATATGGCTAATAATATGAGTTAGGTTGATAATAATAAGAGTAATAAGTATAGTAATTGTTGTTCTATCGATCATTTAAGCATAATATGGCTAATAATATGAGTTAGGTTGATAATAATAAGAGTAATAAGTATAGTAATTGTCGTTCTGTCGATCATATAAGCATAATATGGCTAATAATATGCGTTAGATTGATAATAATAACAGTAATAAGTATAGTAATTGTCGTTCTATCGATAATATAAGCATAATATGGCTAATAATATGAGTTAGGTTGATAATAATAAGAGTAATAAGTATAGTGATTGTCGTTCTATCGATCATATAAGCATAATATGGGTAATAACATGAGTTGGATTGATAATAATAAGAGTAATGAGTATAGTAATTGTAGTTCTATCGATCATATTAGCATAATATGGTTAATAATATGAGTTAGATTGATAATAATAAGAGTAATAAGTATAGTAATTGTCGTTCTATCGATCATTTAAGCATAATATGGCTAATAATATGAGTTAGATTGATAATACTATGAGAAGTGAGTATAGTAATTCTCGTTCTATCGATCATATAAGCATAATATGGCTAATAATATGAGTTAGATCGATAATGATAAGAGTAATAAGTACAGTAATTGTCGTTCTATCGATCATATAAGCATAATATGGCTAATAATATGAGTTAGATTGATAATAATAAGAGTAATAAGTATAGTAATTGTCGTTCTATCGATCATATAAGCATAATATGGTTAATAATATGAGTTAGATTGATAATAATAAGAGTAATAAGTAGAGTAATTGTCGTTCTATCGATCATATAAGCATAATATGGCTAATAATATGAGTTAGATTGATAATAATAAGAGTAATAAGTAGAGTAATTGTCGTTCTATCGATCATATAAGCATAATATGGCTAATAATATGAGTTAGATTGATAATAATAAGAGTAATAAGTAGAGTGATTGTCGTTCTATCGATCAAATTTGCATAATATGGTTAATAATATGAGTTAGATTGATAATAATAAGAGTAATAAGTATAGTATTTGTCGTTCTATCGATCATATAAGCATAATATGGCTAATAATATGAGTTAGATTGATGATAATAAGAGTAATAAGTATAGTAATTGTCGTTCTATCGATCATATAAGCATAATATGGCTAATAATATGAGTTAGATTTATAATAATGAGAGTAATAAGTATAGTAATTGTTGTTCTATCGATCATTTAAGCATAATATGGCTAATAATATGAGTTAGGTTGATAATAATAAGAGTAATAAGTATAGTAATTGTCGTTCTATCGATCATATTAGCATAATATGGTTAATAATATGAGTTAGATTGATAATAATAAGAGTAATAAGTATAGTATTTGTCGTTCTATCGATCATATAAGCATAATATGGCTAATAATATGAGTTAGATTGATGATAATAACAGTAATAAGTATAGTGATTGTCGTTATATCGATAATATAAGCATAATATGGCTAATAATATGAGTTAGGTTGATAATAATAAGAGTAATAAGTATAGTGATTGTCGTTCTATCGATCATATAAGCATAATATGGCTAATAATATGAGTTAGGTTGATAATAATAAGAGTAATAAGTATAGTAATTGTTGTTCTATCGATCATTTAAGCATAATATGGCTAATAATATGAGTTAGGTTGATAATAATAAGAGTAATAAGTATAGTGATTGTCGTTCTATCGATCATATAAGCATAATATGGGTAATAACATGAGTTGGATTGATAATAATAAGAGTAATGGGTATAGTAATTGTAGTTCTATCGATCATATTAGCATAATATGGTTAATAATATGAGTTAGATTGATAATAATAAGAGTAATAAGTATAGTGTTTGTCGTTCTATCGATCACATAAGCTTAATATGGCTAATAATATGAGTTAGATTGATGATAATAAGAGTAATAAGTATAGTAATTGTCGTTCAATCGATCATATAACCATAATATGGCTAATAATATCAGTTAGATTAATAATAATAAGAGTAATGAGTATAGTAATTGTAGTTCTATCGATCATATCTGCATAATATGGTTAATAATATGAGTTAGATTCATAATAATAAGAGTAATAAGTATAGTAATTGTCGTTCTATAGATCATATAAGCATAATATGGCTAATAATATGCGTTAGATTGATAATAATAGCAGTAATAAGTATAGGAATTGTCGTCCAATCGATCATATAAGCATAATATGGCTAATAATATCAGTTAGATTAATAATAATAAGAGTAATGAGTATAGTAATTGTAGTTCTATCGATCATATCTGCATAATATGGTTAATAATATGAGTTAGATTGATAATAGTGAGTGTAATAAGTATAGTAATTGTCGTTCTGTCGATTATATAAGCATAATATGGCTAATAATATGAGTTAGATTGATAATAATAAGAGTAATGAGTATAGTAATTGTCGTTCTATCGATCATATAAGCATAATATGGCTAATAATATGAGTTAGATTGATAATAATAAGAGTAATGAGTATCGTAATTGTAGTTCTATAGATCATATCTGCATAATATGGTTAATAATATGAGTTAGATTCATAATAATAAGAGTAATAGGTATAGTAAATGTCGTGCGATCGATCATATCTGCATAATATGGTTAATAATATGAGTTAGATTGATAATAATAAGAGTAATAAGTATAGTAATTGTCGTTCTATCGATCATATAAGCATAATATGGTTAATAATATGAGTTAGATTGATAATAGTAAGAGTAATAAGTAGAGTAATTGTCGTTCTATCGATCATATAAGCATAATATGGCTAATAATATGAGTTAGGTTGATAATACTAAGAGTAGTGAGTATAGTAATTCTCGTTCTATCGATCATATAAGCATAATATGGTTAATAATATGAGTTAGATTCATAATAATAAGAGTAATAGGTATAGTAAATGTCGTGCGATCGATCATATCTGCATAATATTGTTAATAATATCAGTTAGATTAATAATAATAAGAGTAATGAGTATAGTAATTGTAGTTCTATCGATCATATCTGCATAATATGGTTAACAATATGAGTTAGATTCATAATAATAAGAGTAATAAGTATAGTAATTGTCGTTCTATCGATCATATAAGCATAATATGGCTAGTAATATGAGTTAGATTGATAATAATAAGAGTAATACGTATAGTAATTGTCGTTCTATCGATCATTTAAGCATAATATGGCTAATAATATGAGTTAGATGCATAATAATAAGAGTAACAGGTATAGCAAATGTCGTGCGATCGATCATATCTGCATAATATGGTTAATAATATGAGTTAGATTGATAATAATAAGAGTAATAAGTATAGTAATTGTCGTTCTATCGATCATATAAGCATAATATGGTTAATAATATGAGTTAGATTGATAATAATAAGCGTAATAAGTAGAGTAATTGTCGTTCTATCGATCATATAAGCATAATATGGCTAATAATATGAGTTAGATTGATAATAATAAGAGTAATAAGTAGAGTAATTGTCGTTCTATCGATCATATAAGCATAATATGGCTAATAATATGAGTTAGATTGATAATAATAAGAGTAATAAGTAGAGTGATTGTCGTTCTATCGATCAAATTTGCATAATATGGTTAATAATATGAGTTAGATTGATAATAATAAGAGTAATAAGTATAGTATTTGTCGTTCTATCGATCATATAAGCATAATATGGCTAATAATATGAGTTAGATTGATGATAATAAGAGTAATAAGTATAGTAATTGTCGTTCTATCGATCATATAAGCATAATATGGCTAATAATATCAGTTAGATTAATAATAATAAGAGTAATGAGTATAGTAATTGTAGTTCTATCGATCATATCTTCATAATATGGTTAATAATATGAGTTAGATTCATAATAATAAGAGTAATAAGTATAGTAATTGTCGTTCTATTGATCATATAAGCATAATATGGCTAATAATATGAGTTAGATTTATAATAATGAGAGTAATAAGTATAGTAATTGTTGTTCTATCGATCATTTAAGCATAATATGGCTAATAATATGAGTTAGGTTGATAATAATAAGAGTAATAAGTATAGTAATTGTCGTTCTATCGATCATATTAGCATAATATAGTTAATAATATGAGTTAGATTGATAATAATAAGAGTAATAAGTATAGTATTTGTCGTTCTATCGACCATATAAGCATAATATGGCTAATAATATGAGTTAGATTGATGATAATAACAGTAATAAGTATAGTAATTGTCGTTATATCGATAATATAAGCATAATATGGCTAATAATATGAGTTAGGTTGATAATAATAAGAGTAATAAGTATAGTGATTGTCGTTCTATCGATCATATAAGCATAATATGGCTAATAATATGAGTTAGGTTGATAATAATAAGAGTAATAAGTATAGTAATTGTTGTTCTATCGATCATTTAAGCATAATATGGCTAATAATATGAGTTAGGTTGATAATAATAAGAGTAATAAGTATAGTAATTGTCGTTCTGTCGATCATATAAGCATAATATGGCTAATAATATGCGTTAGATTGATAATAATAACAGTAATAAGTATAGTAATTGTCGTTCTATCGATAATATAAGCATAATATGGCTAATAATATGAGTTAGGTTGATAATAATAAGAGTAATAAGTATAGTGATTGTCGTTCTATCGATCATATAAGCATAATATGGGTAATAACATGAGTTGGATTGATAATAATAAGAGTAATGAGTATAGTAATTGTAGTTCTATCGATCATATTAGCATAATATGGTTAATAATATGAGTTAGATTGATAATAATAAGAGTAATAAGTATAGTAATTGTCGTTCTATCGATCATTTAAGCATAATATGGCTAATAATATGAGTTAGATTGATAATACTATGAGAAGTGAGTATAGTAATTCTCGTTCTATCGATCATATAAGCATAATATGGCTAATAATATGAGTTAGATCGATAATGATAAGAGTAATAAGTACAGTAATTGTCGTTCTATCGATCATATAAGCATAATATGGCTAATAATATGAGTTAGATTGATAATAATAAGAGTAGTGAGTATAGTAATTGTCGTTCTATCGATCATATAAGCATAATATGGCTAATAATATGAGTTAGATCGATAATGATAAGAGTAATAAGTACAGTAATTGTCGTTCTATCGATCATATAAGCATAATATGGCTAATAATATGCGTTAGATTGATAATAATAACAGTAGTAAGTATAGTAAATGCCGTTCTATCGATAATATAAGCATAATATGGCTAATAATATGAGTTAGATGGATAATACTAAGAGTAGTGAGTATAGTAATTCTCGTTCTATCGATCATATAAGCATAATATGGCTAATAATATGAGTTAGATTTATAATAATGGGAGTAATAAGTATAGTAATTGTTGTTCTATCGATCATTTAAGCATAATATGGCTAATAATATGAGTTAGGTTGATAATAATAAGAGTAATAAGTATAGTAATTGTCGTTCTATCGATCATATAAGCATAATATGGCTAATAATATGAGTTAGATCGATAATGATAAGAGTAATAAGTACAGTAATTGTCGTTCTATCGATCATATAAGCATAATATGGCTAATAATATGCGTTAGATTGATAATAATAACAGTAATAAGTATAGTAATTGTCGTTCTATCGATAATATAAGCATAATATGGCTAATAATATGCGTTAGATTGATAAGAATAACAGTAATAAGTATAGTAATTGTCGTTCTATCGATAATGTAAGCATAATATGGCTAATAATATGAGTTAGATGGATAATACTAAGAGTAGTGAGTATAGTAATTCTGGTTCTATCGATCATATAAGCATAATATGGCTAATAATATGAGTTAGATTGATAATAATAAGAGTAATAAGTACAGTAATTGTCGTTCTGTCGTTCATATAAGCATAATATGGCTAATAATATGAGTTAGATTGATAATAATAACAGTAATAAGTATAGTAATTGTTGTTCTATCGATCATTTAAGCATAATATGGCTAATAATATGAGTTAGGTTGATAATAATAAGAGTAATAAGTATAGTAATTGTCGTTCTATCGATCATATAAGCATAATATGGCTAATAATATGAGTTAGATCGATAATGATAAGAGTAATAAGTACAGTAATTGTCGTTCTGTCGTTCATATAAGCATAATATGGCTAATAATATGAGTTAGATTGATAATAATAACAGTAATAAGTATAGTAATTGTCGTTATATCGATAATATAAGCATAATATGGCTAATAATATGAGTTAGGTTGATAATACTAAGAGTAGTGAGTATAGTAATTCTCGTTCTATCGAACATAGAAGCATAATATGGCTAATAATATGAGTTAGATTGATAATAATAAGAGTAATAAGTATAGTAATTGTCGTTCTATCGATCATTTAAGCATAATATGGCTAATAATATGAGTTAGATTGATAATACTAAGAGAAGTGAGTATAGTAATTCGCGTTCTATCGATCATATAAGCATAATATGGCTAATAATATGAGTTAGATTGATAATAATAAGAGTAATAAGTATAGTAATTGCCGTTCTATCGATCATTTAAGCATAATATGGCTAATAATATGAGTTAGATTGATAATACTAAGAGAAGTGAGTATAGTAATTCTCGTTCTATCGATCATATAAGCATAATATGGATAATAATATGAGTTAGATTGATAATAATAAGAGTAATAAGTATAGTAATTGTCGTTCTATCGATCATGTAAGCATAATATGGCTAATAATATGAGTTAGATTGATAATACTAAGAGAAGTGAGTATAGTAATTCGCGTTCTATCGATCATATAAGCATAATATGGCTAATAATATGAGTTAGGTTGATAATAATAAGAGTAATAAGTATAGTAATTGTCGTTCTATCGATCATATAAGCATAATATGGCTAATAATATGAGTTAGATCGATAATGATAAGAGTAATAAGTACAGTAATTGTCGTTCTATCGATCATATAAGCATAATATGGCTAATAATATGCGTTAGATTGATAATAATAACAGTAATAAGTATAGTAATTGTCGTTCTATCGATAATATAAGCATAATATGGCTAATAATATGAGTTAGATGGATAATACTAAGAGAAGTGAGTATAGTAATTCTCGTTCTATCGATCATATAAGCATAATAAGGCTAATAATATGAGTTAGATTGATAATAATAAGAGTAATAAGTATAGTAATTCTGGTTCTATCGATCATATAAGCATAATATGGCTAATAATATGAGTTAGATTGATAATAATAAGAGTAATAAGTACAGTAATTGTCGTTCTGTCGTTCATATAAGCATAATATGGCTAATAATATGAGTTAGATTGATAATAATAACAGTAATAAGTATAGTAATTGTCGTTATATCGATAATATAAGCATAATATGGCTAATAATATGAGTTAGGTTGATAATACTCAGAGTAGTGAGTATAGTAATTCTCGTTCTATCGAACATAGAAGCATAATATGGCTAATAATATGAGTTAGATTGATAATAATAAGAGTAATAAGTATAGTAATTGTCGTTCTATCGATCATTTAAGCGTAATATGGCTAATAATATGAGTTAGATTGATAATACTAAGAGAAGTGAGTATAGTAATTCTCGTTCTATCGATCATATAAGCATAATATGGCTAATAATATGAGTTAGATTGATAATACTAAGAGTAGTGAGTATAGTAATTCTCGTTCTATCGATCATATAAGCACAATATGGCTAATAATATGAGTTAGATTGATAATAATAAGAGTAATAAGTACAGTAATTGTCGTTCTATCGATCATATAAGCATAATAAGGCTAATAATATGAGTTAGAGTGATAATACTAAGAGTAGTGAGTACAGTAATTGTCGTTCTATCGATCATATATGCATAATATGGCTAATAATATGAGTTAGATTGATAGTAATAAGAGTAATGAGTATAGTAATTGTAGTTCTATCGATCATTTAAGCATAATATGGCTAATAATATGAGTTAGATTGATAATAATAACAGTAATAAGTATAGTAATTGTCGTTCTTACGATATTATAAGCATAATATGGCTAATCATATGAGTTAGATTGATAATACTAAGAGTAGTGAGTATAGTAATTCTCGTTCTATCGATCATATAAGCATAATATGGTTAATAATATGAGTTAGATTCATAATAATAAGAGTAATAGGTATAGTAAATGTCGTGCGATCGATCATATCTGCATAATATGGTTAATAATATGAGTTAGATTGATAACAATAAGAGCAATAAGTATAGTAATTGTCGTTCTATCGATCATATAAGCATAATAAGGCTAATAATATGAGTTAGATTAATTATAGTAAGAGTAATGTGTATAGTAAATGTCGTGCTATCGATCATATCTGCACAATATGGTTAATAATATGAGTTAGATTGGTAACAGTGAGTGTAATAAGTAGAGTAATTGTCGTTCTATCGATCATATCTGCATAATATGGTTAATAACATGAGTTAGATTGATAATAGTGAGTGTAATAAGTATAGTAATTGTCGTTCTGTCGATCATATAAGCATAATATGGCTAATAATATGAGTTAGATTGATAATAATAAGAGTAATGAGTATAGTAATTGTAGTTCTATAGATCATATCTGCATAATATGGTTAATAATATGAGTTAGATTCATAATAATAAGAGTAATAGGTATAGTAAATGTCGTGCGATCGATCATATCTGCATAATATGGTTAATAATATGAGTCAGATTGATAATAATAAGAGTAATAAGTATAGTAATTGTCGTTCGATCGATCATATAAGCATAATATGGTTAATAATATGAGTTAGATTGATAATAATAAGAGTAATAAGTAGAGTAATTGTCGTTCTATCGATCATATCTGCATAATATGGTTAATAATATGAGTTAGATTTATAATAATAAGAGTAATAAGTACAGTAATTGTCGTTCTATCGATCATATAAGCATAATAAGGCTAATAATATGAGTTAGAGTGATAATACTAAGAGTAGTGAGTATAGTAATTCTCATTCTATCGATCATATAAGCATAATATGGCTAATAATATGAGTTAGATTGATAATACTAACAGTAATGAGTATAGTAATTGTAGATCTATCGATCATATCTGCATAATATGGTTAATAATATGAGTGAGATCGATAATTATAAGAGTAATAAGTACAGTAATTGTCGTTCTATCGATCATATATGCATAATATGGCTAATAATATGAGTTAGATTGATAATAATAAGAGTAATGAGTATAGTAATTGTAGTTCTATCGATCATTTAAGCATAATATGGCTAATAATATGAGTTAGATTGATAATAATAACAGTAATGAGTATAGTAATTGTCGTTCTTACGATATTATAAGCATAATATGGCTAATCATATGAGTTAGATTGATAATACTAAGAGTAGTGAGTATAGTAATTCTCGTTCTATCGATCATATAAGCATAATATGGTTAATAATATGAGTTAGATTCATAATAATAAGAGTAATAGGTATAGTAAATGTCGTGCGATCGATCATATCTGCATAATATGGTTAATAATATGAGTTAGATTGATAACAATAACAGTAATAAGTATAGTAATTGTCGTTCTATCGATAATATAAGCATAATATGGCTAATAATATGAGTTAGATTGATAATATTAAGAGTAGTGAGTATAGTAATTCTCGTTCTATCGATCATATAAGCATAATATGGCTAATAATATGAGTTAGATTGATAATAATAAGAGTAATGAGTATAGTAATTGTAGTTCTATCGATCATTTAAGCATAATATGGCCAATAATATGAGTTAGATTGATAATAATAACAGTAATAAGTATAGTAATTGTCGTTCTATCGATATTATAAGCATAATATGGCTAATAATATGAGTTAGATTGATAATAATAAGAGTAATGAGTATAGTAATTGTAGTTCTATAGATCATATCTGCATAATATGGTTAATAATATGAGTTAGATTCATAATAATAAGAGTAATAGGTATAGCAAATGTCGTGCGATCGATCATATCTGCATAATATGGTTAATAATATGAGTTAGATTGATAATAATAAGAGTAATAAGTATAGTAATTGTCGTTCTATCGATCATATAAGCATAATATGGTTAACAATATGAGTTAGATTGATAATAATAAGAGTAATAAGTATAGTAATTGTCGTTCTATCGATCATATAAGCATAATATGGTTAACAATATGAGTTAGATTGATAATAGTAAGAGTAATAAGTAGAGTAATTGTCGTTCTATCGATCATATAAGCATAATATGGTTAATAATATGAGTTAGATTCATAATAATAAGAGTAATAGGTATAGTAAATGTCGTGCGATCGATCATATCTGCATAATATGGTTAATAATATGAGTTAGATTGATAACAATAAGAGTAATAAGTATAGTAATTGTCGTTCTATCGATTATATAAGCATAATAAGGCTAATAATATGAGTTAGATTAATTATAGTAAGAGTAATGTGTATAGTAAATGTCGTGCTATCGATCATATCTGCACAATATGGTTAATAATATGAGTTAGATTGGTAACAGTGAGTGTAATAAGTAGAGTAATTGTCGTTCTATCGATCATATCTGCATAATATGGTTAATAACATGAGTTAGATTGATAATAGTGAGTGTAATAAGTATAGTAATTGTCGTTCTGTCGATCATATAAGCATAATATGGCTAATAATATGAGTTAGATTGATAATAATAAGAGTAATGAGTATAGTAATTGTAGTTCTATAGATCATATCTGCATAATATGGTTAATAATATGAGTTAGATTCATAATAATAAGAGTAATAGGTATAGTAAATGTCGTGCGATCGATCATATCTGCATAATATGGTTAATAATATGAGTCAGATTGATAATAATAAGAGTAATAAGTATAGTAATTGTCGTTCGATCGATCATATAAGCATAATATGGTTAATAATATGAGTTAGATTGATAATAATAAGAGTAATAAGTAGAGTAATTGTCGTTCTATCGATCATATCTGCATAATATGGTTAATAATATGAGTTAGATTGATAATAATAAGAGTAATAAGTACAGTAATTGTCGTTCTATCGATCATATAAGCATAATAAGGCTAATAATATGAGTTAGAGTGATAATACTAAGAGTAGTGAGTATAGTAATTCTCATTCTATCGATCATATAAGCATAATATGGCTAATAATATGAGTTAGATTGATAATACTAACAGTAATGAGTATAGTAATTGTAGATCTATCGATCATATCTGCATAATATGGTTAATAATATGAGTGAGATCGATAATGATAAGAGTAATAAGTACAGTAATTGTCGTTCTATCGATCATATATGCATAATATGGCTAATAATATGAGTTAGATTGATAATAATAAGAGTAATGAGTATAGTAATTGTAGTTCTATCGATCATTTAAGCATAATATGGCTAATAATATGAGTTAGATTGATAATAATAACAGTAATAAGTATAGTAATTGTCGTTCTATCGATAATATAAGCATAATATGGCTAATAATATGAGTTAGATTGATAATATTAAGAGTAGTGAGTATAGTAATTCTCGTTCTATCGATCATATAAGCATAATATGGCTAATAATATGAGTTAGATTGATAATAATAAGAGTAATGAGTATAGTAATTGTAGTTCTATCGATCATTTAAGCATAATATGGCTAATAATATGAGTTAGATTGATAATAATAACAGTAATAAGTATAGTAATTGTCGTTCTATCGATATTATAAGCATAATATGGCTAATAATATGAGTTAGATTGATAATAATAAGAGTAATGAGTATAGTAATTGTAGTTCTATAGATCATATCTGCATAATATGGTTAATAATATGAGTTAGATTCATAATAATAAGAGTAATAGGTATAGCAAATGTCGTGCGATCGATCATATCTGCATAATATGGTTAATAATATGAGTTAGATTGATAATAATAACAGTAATAGGTATAGTAATTGTCGTTCTATCGATCATATAAGCATAATATGGCTAATAATATGAGTTAGATTGATAATAATAAGAGTAATAAGTAGAGTAATTGTCGTTCTATCGATCATATAAGCATAATATGGCTAATAATATGAGTTAGATTGATAATAATAAGAGTAATAAGTATAGTAATTGTCGTTCTATCAATCATTTAAGCATAATATGTCTAATAATACGAGTTAGATTGATAATAATAACAGTAATAAGTATAGTAATTGTCGTTCTATCGATAATATAAGCATAATATGGCTAATAATATGAGTTAGATTGATAATACTAAGAGTAGTGAGTATAGTAATTCTCGTTCTATCGATCATATAAGCATAATATGGCTAATAATATGAGTTAGATTGATAACAATAAGAGTAATAAGTATAGTAATTGTCGTTCTATCGATCATATAAGCATAATATTGCTAATGATATGAGTTAGAGTAATAATATTAAGAGTAGTGAGTATAGTAATTCTCGTTCTATCGATCATATCTGCATAATATGGTTAATAATATGAGTTAGATTGATAATAATAAGAGTAATAAGTACAGTAATTGTCGTTCTATCGATCATATAAGCATAATAAGGCTAATAATATGAGTTAGAGTGATAATACTAAGAGTAGTGAGTATAGTAATTCTCATTCTATCGATCATATAAGCATAATATGGCTAATAATATGAGTTAGATTGATAATACTAACAGTAATGAGTATAGTAATTGTAGATCTATCGATCATATCTGCATAATATGCTTAATAATATGAGTGAGATCGATAATGATAAGAGAAATAAGTACAGTAATTGTCGTTCTATCGATCATATATGCATAATATGGCTAATAATATGAGTTAGATTGATAATAATAAGAGTAATGAGTATAGTAATTGTAGTTCTATCGATCATTTAAGCATAATATGGCTAATAATATGAGTTAGATTGATAATAATAACAGTAATAAGTATAGTAATTGTCGTCCTTACGATATTATAAGCATAATATGGCTAATCATATGAGTTAGATTGATAATACTAAGAGTAGTGAGTATAGTAATTCTCGTTCTATCGATCATATAAGCATAATATGGTTAATAATATGAGTTAGATTCATAATAATAAGAGTAATAGGTATAGTAAATGTCGTGCGATCGATCATATCTGCATAATATGGTTAATAATATGAGTTAGATTGATAACAGTAAGTGTAATAAGTATAGTAATTGTCGTTCTGTCAATCATATAAGTATAATATGGCTAATAATATGAGTTAGATTGATAATAATAAGAGTAATGAGTATAGTAATTGTCGTTCAATCGATCATATAAGTATAATATGGCTAATAATATGAGTTAGATTGATAATAATAAGAGTAATGAGTATAGTAATTGTAGCTCTATCGATCATATCGGCTTAATATGGTTAATAATATGAGTTAGAATGATAATAATAAGAGTTATAAGTATAGTAATTGTCGTTCTATCGATCATATAAGCATAATAAGGCTAATAATATGAGTTAGATTAATTATAGTAAGAGTAATAGGTATAGTAAATGTCGTGCGATCGATCATATCTGCATAATATGGTTAATAATGTGAGTTAGATTGATAATAATAACAGTAATAAGTATAGTAATTGTCGTTCTATCGATCATATAAGCATAATATGGTTAATAATATGAGTTAGATTGATAATAATAAGAGTAATAAGTAGAGTAATTGTCGTTCTATCGATCATATAAGCATAATATGGCTAATAATATGAGTTAGATTGATAATAATAAGAGTAATAAGTATAGTAATTGTCGTTCTATCAATCATTTAAGCATCATATGTCTAATAATACGAGTTAGATTGATAATAATAACAGTAATAAGTATAGTAATTGTCGTTCTATCGATAATATAAGCATAATATGGCTAATAATATGAGTTAGATTGATAACATTAAGAGTAGTGAGTATAGTAATTCTCGTTCTATCGATCATATAAGCATAATATGGTTAATAATATGAATTAGATTGATAATAATAAGAGTAATAAGTATAGTAATTGTCGTTCTATCGATCATTTAAGCATCATATGTCTAATAATACGAGTTAGATTGATAATAATAACAGTAATAAGTATAGTAATTGTCGTTCTATCGATAATATAAGCATAATATGGCTAATAATATGAGTTAGATTGATAATATTAAGAGTAGTGAGTATAGTAATTCTCGTTCTATCGATCATATAAGCATAATATGGCTAATAATATGAGCTAGATTGATAATAATAAGAGTAATGAGTATAGTAATTGTAGTTCTATCGATCATTTAAGCATAATATGGCTAATAATATGAGTTAGATTGATAATAATAACAGTAATAAGTATAGTAATTGTTGTTCTATCGATATTATAAGCATAATATGGCTAATAATATGAGTTAGATTGATAATAATAAGAGTAATGAGTATAGTAATTGTAGTTCTATAGATCATTTCTGCATAATATGGTTAATAATATGAGTTAGATTCATAATAATAAGAGTAATAGGTATAGCAAATGTCGTGCGATCGATCATATCTGCATAATATGGTTAATAATATGAGTTAGATTGATAATAATAACAGTAATAAGTATAGTAATTGTCTTTCTATCGATCATATAAGCATAATATGGTTAATAATATGAGTTAGATTGATAATAATAAGAGTAATAAGTAGAGTAATTGTCGTTCTATCGATCATATAAGCATAATATGGCTAATAATATGAGTTAGATTGATAATAATAAGAGTAATAAGTATAGTAATTGTCGTTCTATCAATCATTTAAGCATAATATGTCTAATAATACGAGTTAGATTGATAATAATAACAGTAATAAGTATAGTAATTGTCGTTCTATCGATAATATAAGCATAATATGGCTAATAATATGAGTTAGATTGATAATACTATGAGTAGTGAGTATAGTAATTCTCGTTCTATCGCTCATATAAGCATAATATGGCTAATAATATGAGTTAGATTGATAACAATAAGAGTAATAAGTATAGTAATTGTCGTTCTATCGATCATATAAGCATAATATTGCTAATGATATGAGTTAGAGTAATAATATTAAGAGTAGTGAGTATAGTAATTCTCGTTCTATCGATCATATAAGCATAATATGGCTAATAATATGAGTTAGATTGATAATAATAAGAGTAATGAGTATAGTAATTCTCATTCTATCGATCATATAAGCATAATATGGCTAATAATATGAGTTAGATTGATAATAGTAAGAGTAATAAGTATAGTAATTGTCGTTCTATCGATCATTTAAGCATAATATGGCTAATAATGTGAGTTAGGTTGATAATAATAAGAGTAGTAAGTATAGTACATGTCGTGCTATCGATCATATCTGCATAATATGGTTAATAATATGAGTTAGATTGATAATAGTAAGAGTAATGTGTATAGTAACTGTCGTTCTATCGATCATATCTGCATAATATGGTTAATAATACGAGTTAGATTGATAATAATAACAGTAATAAGTATAGTAATTGTCGTTCTATCGATAATATAAGCATAATATGGCTAATAATATGAGTTAGATTGATAATACTAAGAGTAGTGAGTATAGTAATTTTCGTTCTATCGATCATTTAAGCATAATATGGCGAATAATATGAGTTGGGTTGATAAAAATAAGAATAATAAGTATAGTAATTGTCGTTCTATCGATCATATAAGCATAATATGGCTAATAATATGAGTTAGATTGATAATAATAAGAGTAATGAGTATAGTAATTGTAGTTCTATCGCTCATATCTGCATATTATGGTTAATAATATGAGTTAGAATGATAATAATAAGAGTAATAAGTATAGTAATTGTCGTTCTATCGATCATATCTGCATAATATGGTTAATAATATGAGTTAGATTGATAATGGTGAGTGTAATAAGTATAGTGAATGTCGCTCTATCGATCATATCAGCATAATATGCGTAATAATATGAGTTGGATTGATAATAATAAGAGTAATGAGTATAGTAATTGTAGTTCTATCGATCATATATGCATAATATGGCTAATAATATGAGTTAGATTGATAACAATAAGAGTAATAAGTATAGTAATTGTCGTTCTATCGATCATATAAGCATAATATGGCTAATAGTATGAGTTAGAGTAATAATATTAAGAGTAGTGAGTATAGTAATTCTCGTTCTATCGATCATATAAGCATAATATGGCTAATAATATGAGTTACATTGATAATACTAAGAGTAATGAGTATAGTAATTGTAGATCTATCGATGATATCTGCATAATATGGTTAATAATATGAGTCAGATTCATAAAAATAAGAGTAATAGGTATAGCAAATGTCGTGCAATCGATCATATCTGCGTAATATGGTTAATAATATGAGTTAGATTGATAATAATAAGAGTAATAAGAATAGTAATTGTCGTTCTATCGATCATATAAGCATAATATGGTTAATAATATGAGTTAGATCGATAATGATAAGAGTAATAAGTATAGTAATTGTCGTTCTATCGATCATATAAGCATAATATGGCTAATAATATGAGTTAGATTGATAATAATAAGAGTAATGAGTATAGTAATTGTAGTTCTATCGATCATATCTGCATAATATGGTTAATAATATGAGTTAGATAGATAATAATAAGAGTAATAAGTATAGTAATTGTAGTTCTATTGCTCATATAAGCATAATATGGCTAATAATATGAGTTAGATTGATAATAATAAGAGTAATAAGTATAGTAATTGTCGTTCTATCGATCATTTAAGCATAATATGGCTAATAATATGAGTTAGATTGATAATAATAAGAGTAATGAGTATAGTAATTGTAGTTCTATAGATCATATCTGCATAATATGGTTAATAATATGAGTCAGATTCATAAAAATAAGAGTAATAGGTATAGCAAATGTCGTGCGATCGATCATATCTGCATAATATGGCTAATAGTATGAGTTAGAGTAATAATATCAAGAGTAGTGAGTATAGTAATTCTCGTTCTATCGATCATATAAGCATAATATGGCTAATAATATGAGTTAGATTGATAATAATAAGAGCAATGAGTATAGTAATTGTAGTTCTATCGATCATTTAAGCATAATATGGCTAATAATATGAGTTAGATTGATAATAATAACAGTAACAAGTATAGTAATTGTCGTTCTATCGATATTATAAGCATAATATGGCTAATAATATGAGTTAGATTGATAATACTAAGAGTAGTGAGTATAGTAATTCTCGTTCTATCGATCATATAAGCATAATATGGCTAATAATATGAGTTAGATTGATAATAATAAGAGTAATAAGTATAGTAATTGTCGTTCTATCGGTCATATAAGCATAATATGGCTAATAATATGAGTTAGATTGATAATACTAAGAGTAGTGAGTATAGTAATTCTCGTTCTATTGATCATATAAGCATAATATGGCTAATAATATGAGTTAGATTGATAATAATAAGAGTAATAAGTACAGTAATTGTCGTTCTATCGATCATATAAGCATAATAAGGCTAATAATATGAGTTAGAGTGATAATACTAAGAGTAGTGAGTATAGTAATTCTCATTCTATCGATCATATAAGCATAATATGGCTAATAATATGAGTTAGATTGATAATAATAAGAGTAATGAGTATAGCAATTGTAGTTCTATAGATCATATCTGCATAATATGGTTAATAATATGAGTTAGATTCATAATAATAAGAGTAATAGGTATAGCAAATGTCGTGCGATCGATCATATCTGCATGATATGGTTAATAATATGAGTTAGATTGATAATAATAAGAGTAATAAGTATAGTAATTGTCGTTCTATCGATCATATAAGCATAATATGGTTAATAATATGAGTTAGATTGATAATAATAAGAGTAATAAGTAGAGTAATTGTCGTTCTATCGATCATATAAGCATAATATGGCTAATAATATGAGTTAGATTGATAATAATAAGAGTAATAAGTATAGTAATTGTCGTTCTATCAATCATTTAAGCATAATATGGCTAATAATATGAGTTAGATTGATAATAATAAGAGTAATGAGTATAGTAATTGTAGTTCTATCGATCATATCTGCATAATATGGTTAATAATATGAGTTAGATTGATAATAATAAGAGTAATAAGTATAGTATTTGTCGTTCTATCGATCACATAAGCGTAATATGGCTAATAATATGAGTTAGATTGATAACAATAGGAGTAATAAGTATAGTAATTGTCGTTCTATCGATCATTTAAGCATAATATGGCTAATAATATGAGTTAGATTGATAATAATAAGAGTAATAAGTAGAGTAATTGTCGTTCTATCGATCATATAAGCATAATATGGCTAATAGTATGAGTTAGATTGATAATAATAAGAGTAATAAGTATAGTAATTGTCGTTCTATCAATCATTTAAGCATAATATGGCTAATAGTAGGAGTTAGAGTAATAATATTAAGAGTAGTGAGTATAGTAATTCTCGTTCTATCGATCATATAAGCATAATATGGCTAATAATATGAGTTAGATTGATAATAATAAGAGCAATGAGTATAGAAATTGTAGTTCTATCGATCATTTAAGCATAATATGGCTAATAATATGAGTTAGATTGATAATAATAACAGTAATAAGTATAGTAATTGTCGTTCTATCGATATTATAAGCATAATATGGCTAATAATATGAGTTAGATTGATAATACTAAGAGTAGTGAGTATAGTAATTCTCGTTCTATCGATCATATAAGCATAATATGGCTAATAATATGAGTTAGATTGATAATAATAAGAGTAATAAGTACAGTAATTGTCGTTCTATCGATCATATAAGCATAATAAGGCTAATAATATGAGTTAGATTGATAATAATAACAGTAATAAGTATAGTAATTGTCGTTCTATCGATATTATAAGCATAATATGGCTAATAATATGAGTTAGATTGATAATACTAAGAGTAGTGAGTATAGTAATTCTCGTTCTATCGATCATATAAGCATAATATGGTTAATAATATGAGTTAGATTGATAATAATAAGAGTAATAAGTAGAGTAATTGTCGTTCTAGAGATCATATAAGCATAATATGGCTAATAATATGAGTTAGATTGATAACAATAAGAGTAATAATTATAGTAATTGTCGTTCTATCAATCATTTAAGCATAATATGTCTAATAATACGGGTTAGATTGATAATAATAACAGTAATAAGTATAGTAATTGTCGGTTTGTCGATAATATAAGCATGATATGGCTAATAATATGAGTTAGATTGATAATACTAAGAGTAGTGAGTATAGTAATTCTCGTTCTATTGATCATATAAGCATAATATGTCTAATAATATGAGTTAGATTGATAACAATAAGAGTAATAAGTATAGTAATTGTCGTTCTATCGATCATATAAGCATAATATGGCTAATAGTATGAGTTAGAGTAATAATATTAAGAGTAGTGAGTATAGTAATTCTCGTTCTATCGATCATATAAGCATAATATGGCTAATAATATGAGTTAGATTGATAATAATAAGAGCAATGAGTATAGTAATTGTAGTTCTATCGATCATTTAAGCATAATATGGCTAATAATATGAGTTAGATTGATAATAATAACAGTAACAAGTATAGTAATTGTCGTTCTATCGATATTATAAGCATAATATGGCTAATAATATGAGTTAGATTGATAATACTAAGAGTAGTGAGTATAGTAATTCTCGTTCTATCGATCATATAAGCATAATATGGCTAATAATATGAGTTAGATTGATAATAATAAGAGTAATAAGTATAGTAATTGTCGTTCTATCGGTCATATAAGCATAATATGGCTAATAATATGAGTTAGATTGATAATACTAAGAGTAGTGAGTATAGTAATTCTCGTTCTATTGATCATATAAGCATAATATGGCTAATAATATGAGTTAGATTGATAATAATAAGAGTAATAAGTACAGTAATTGTCGTTCTATCGATCATATAAGCATAATAAGGCTAATAATATGAGTTAGAGTGATAATACTAAGAGTAGTGAGTATAGTAGTTCTCATTCTATCGATCATATAAGCATAATATGGCTAATAATATGAGTTAGATTGATAATAATAAGAGTAATGAGTACAGTAATTGTAGTTCTATAGATCATATCTGCATAATATGGTTAATAATATGAGCTAGATGCATAATAATAAGAGTAATAGGTATAGCAAATGTCGTGCGATCGATCATATCTGCATAATATGGTTAATAATATGAGTTAGATTGATAATAATAAGAGTAATAAGTATAGTAATTGTCGTTCTATCGATCATATAAGCATAATATGGTTAATAATATGAGTTAGATTGATAATAATAAGAGTAATAAGTAGAGCAATTGTCGTTCTATCGATCATATAAGCATAATATGGCTAATAATATGAGTTAGATTGATAATAATAAGAGTAATAAGTATAGTAATTGTCGTTCTATCAATCATTTGAGCATAATATGTCTAATAATACGAGTTAGATTGATAATAATAACAGTAATAAGTATAGTAATTGTCGTTCTATCGATCATATAAGCATAATATGGCTAATAATATGAGTTAGATTGATAATAATAAGAGTAATGAGTATAGTAATTGTAGTTCTATCGATCATATCTGCATAATATGGTTAATAATATGAGTTAGATAGATAATAATAAGAGTAATAAGTATAGTAATTGTAGTTCTATTGCTCATATAAGCATAATATGGCTAATAATATGAGTTAGATTGATAATAATAAGAGTAATAAGTATAGTAATTGTCGTTCTATCGATCATTTAAGCATAATATGGCTAATAATATGAGTTAGATTGATAATAATAAGAGTAATGAGTATAGTAATTGTAGTTCTATAGATCATATCTGCATAATATGGTTAATAATATGAGTCAGATTCATAAAAATAAGAGTAATAGGTATAGCAAATGTCGTGCGATCGATCATATCTGCATAATATGGTTAATAATATGAGTTATATTGATAATAATAAGAGTAATAAGTATAGTAATTGTCGTTCTATCGATCATATAAGCATAATATGGTTAATAATATGAGTTAGATTGATAATAATAAGAGTAATAAGTAGAGTAATTGTCGTTCTAGACATCATATAAGCATAATATGGCTAATAATATGAGTTAGATTGATAACAATAAGAGTAATAATTATAGTAATTGTCGTTCTATCAACCATTTAAGCATAATATGGCTAATAATATGAGTTAGATTGATAATAATAACAGTAACAAGTATAGTAATTGTCGTTCTATCGATATTATAAGCATAATATGGCTAATAATATGAGTTAAATTGATAATACTAAGAGTAGTGAGTATAGTAATTCTCGTTCTATCGATCATATAAGCATAATATGGCTAATAATATGAGTTAGATTGATAATAATAAGAGCAATGAGTATAGAAATTGTAGTTCTATCGATCATTTAAGCATAATATGGCTAATAATATGAGTTAGATTGATAATAATAACAGTAATAAGTATAGTAATTGTCGTTCTATCGATATTATAAGCATAATATGGCTAATAATATGAGTTAGATTGATAATACTAAGAGTAGTGAGTATAGTAATTCTCGTTCTATCGATCATATAAGCATAATATGGCTAATAATATGAGTTAGATTGATAATAATAAGAGTAATAAGTACAGTAATTGTCGTTCTATCGATCATATAAGCATAATAAGGCTAATAATATGAGTTAGATTGATAATAATAACAGTAATAAGTATAGTAATTGTCGTTCTATCGATATTATAAGCATAATATGGCTAATAATATGAGTTAGATTGATAATACTAAGAGTAGTGAGTATAGTAATTCTCGTTCTATCGATCATATAAGCATAATATGGTTAATAATATGAGTTAGATTGATAATAATAAGAGTAATAAGTAGAGTAATTGTCGTTCTAGAGATCATATAAGCATAATATGGCTAATAATATGAGTTAGATTGATAACAATAAGAGTAATAATTATAGTAATTGTCGTTCTATCAATCATTTAAGCATAATATGTCTAATAATACGGGTTAGATTGATAATAATAACAGTAATAAGTATAGTAATTGTCGGTTTGTCGATAATATAAGCATGATATGGCTAATAATATGAGTTAGATTGATAATACTAAGAGTAGTGAGTATAGTAATTCTCGTTCTATTGATCATATAAGCATAATATGTCTAATAATATGAGTTAGATTGATAACAATAAGAGTAATAAGTATAGTAATTGTCGTTCTATCGATCATATAAGCATAATATGGCTAATAGTATGAGTTAGAGTAATAATATTAAGAGTAGTGAGTATAGTAATTCTCGTTCTATCGATCATATAAGCATAATATGGCTAATAATATGAGTTAGATTGATAATAATAAGAGCAATGAGTATAGTAATTGTAGTTCTATCGATCATTTAAGCATAATATGGCTAATAATATGAGTTAGATTGATAATAATAACAGTAACAAGTATAGTAATTGTCGTTCTATCGATATTATAAGCATAATATGGCTAATAATATGAGTTAGATTGATAATACTAAGAGTAGTGAGTATAGTAATTCTCGTTCTATCGATCATATAAGCATAATATGGCTAATAATATGAGTTAGATTGATAATAATAAGAGTAATAAGTATAGTAATTGTCGTTCTATCGGTCATATAAGCATAATATGGCTAATAATATGAGTTAGATTGATAATACTAAGAGTAGTGAGTATAGTAATTCTCGTTCTATTGATCATATAAGCATAATATGGCTAATAATATGAGTTAGATTGATAATAATAAGAGTAATAAGTACAGTAATTGTCGTTCTATCGATCATATAAGCATAATAAGGCTAATAATATGAGTTAGAGTGATAATACTAAGAGTAGTGAGTATAGTAGTTCTCATTCTATCGATCATATAAGCATAATATGGCTAATAATATGAGTTAGATTGATAATAATAAGAGTAATGAGTATAGTAATTGTAGTTCTATAGATCATATCTGCATAATATGGTTAATAATATGAGCTAGATGCATAATAATAAGAGTAATAGGTATAGCAAATGTCGTGCGATCGATCATATCTGCATAATATGGTTAATAATATGAGTTAGATTGATAATAATAAGAGTAATAAGTATAGTAATTGTCGTTCTATCGATCATATAAGCATAATATGGTTAATAATATGAGTTAGATTGATAATAATAAGAGTAATAAGTAGAGTAATTGTCGTTCTATCGATCATATAAGCATAATATGGCTAATAATATGAGTTAGATTGATAATAATAAGAGTAATAAGTATAGTAATTGTCGTTCTATCAATCATTTGAGCATAATATGTCTAATAATACGAGTTAGATTGATAATAATAACAGTAATAAGTATAGTAATTGTCGTTCTATCGATCATATAAGCATAATATGGCTAATAATATGAGTTAGATTGATAATAATAAGAGTAATGAGTATAGTAATTGTAGTTCTATCGATCATATCTGCATAATATGGTTAATAATATGAGTTAGATAGATAATAATAAGAGTAATAAGTATAGTAATTGTAGTTCTATTGCTCATATAAGCATAATATGGCTAATAATATGAGTTAGATTGATAATAATAAGAGTAATAAGTATAGTAATTGTCGTTCTATCGATCATTTAAGCATAATATGGCTAATAATATGAGTTAGATTGATAATAATAAGAGTAATGAGTATAGTAATTGTAGTTCTATAGATCATATCTGCATAATATGGTTAATAATATGAGTCAGATTCATAAAAATAAGAGTAATAGGTATAGCAAATGTCGTGCGATCGATCATATCTGCATAATATGGTTAATAATATGAGTTATATTGATAATAATAAGAGTAATAAGTATAGTAATTGTCGTTCTATCGATCATATAAGCATAATATGGTTAATAATATGAGTTAGATTGATAATAATAAGAGTAATAAGTAGAGTAATTGTCGTTCTAGACATCATATAAGCATAATATGGCTAATAATATGAGTTAGATTGATAACAATAAGAGTAATAATTATAGTAATTGTCGTTCTATCAACCATTTAAGCATAATATGGCTAATAATATGAGTTAGATTGATAATAATAACAGTAACAAGTATAGTAATTGTCGTTCTATCGATATTATAAGCATAATATGGCTAATAATATGAGTTAAATTGATAATACTAAGAGTAGTGAGTATAGTAATTCTCGTTCTATCGATCATATAAGCATAATATGGCTAATAATATGAGTTAGATTGATAATAATAAGAGTAATAAGTATAGTAATTGTCGTTCTATCGGTCATATAAGCATAATATGGCTAATAATATGAGTTAGATTGATAATACTAAGAGTAGTGAGTATAGTAATTCTCGTTCTATTGATCATATAAGCATAATATGGCTAATAATATGAGTTAGATTGATAATAATAAGAGTAATAAGTACAGTAATTGTCGTTCTATCGATCATATAAGCATAATAAGGCTAATAATATGAGTTAGAGTGATAATACTAAGAGTAGTGAGTATAGTAATTCTCATTCTATCGATCATATAAGCATAATATGGCTAATAATATGAGTTAGATTGATAATAATAAGAGTAATGAGTATAGTAATTGTAGTTCTATAGATCATATCTGCATAATATGGTTAATAATATGAGTTAGATTCATAATAATAAGAGTAATAGGTATAGCAAATGTCGTGCGATCGATCATATCTGCATGATATGGTTAATAATATGAGTTAGATTGATAATAATAAGAGTAATAAGTATAGTAATTGTCGTTCTATCGATCATATAAGCATAATATGGTTAATAATATGAGTTAGATTGATAATAATAAGAGTAATAAGTAGAGTAATTGTCGTTCTATCGATCATATAAGCATAATATGGCTAATAATATGAGTTAGATTGATAATAATAAGAGTAATAAGTATAGTAATTGTCGTTCTATCAATCATTTAAGCATAATATGGCTAATAATATGAGTTAGATTGATAATAATAAGAGTAATGAGTATAGTAATTGTAGTTCTATCGATCATATCTGCATAATATGGTTAATAATATGAGTTAGATTGATAATAATAAGAGTAATAAGTATAGTATTTGTCGTTCTATCGATCACATAAGCGTAATATGGCTAATAATATGAGTTAGATTGATAACAATAGGAGTAATAAGTATAGTAATTGTCGTTCTATAGATCATTTAAGCATAATATGGCTAATAATATGAGTTAGATTGATAATAATAACAGTAATAAGTATAGTAATTATCGTTTTATCGATAATATAAGCATAATATGGCTAATAATATGAGTTAGATTGATAATACTAAGAGTAGTGAGTATAGTAATTCTCGTTCTATCGATCATATAAGCATAATATGGCTAATAATATGAGTTAGATTGATAACAATAAGAGTAATAAGTATAGTAATTGTCGTTCTATCGATCATATAAGCATAATATGGCTAACAGTATGAGTTAGAGTAATAATATTAAGAGTAGTGAGTATAGTAATTCTCGTTCTATCGATCATATAAGCATAATATGGCTAATAATATGAGTTAGATTGATAATAATAAGAGTAATGAGTATAGTAATTGTAGTTCTATCGATCATTTAAGCATAATATGGCTAATAATATGAGTTAGATTGATAATAATAACAGTAATAAGTATAGTAATTGTCGTTCTATCGATATTATAAGCATAATATGGCTAATAATATGAGTTAGATTGATAATACTAAGAGTAGTGAGTATAGTAATTCTCGTTCTATCGATCATATAAGCATAATATGGCTAATAATATGAGTTAGATTGATAATAATAAGAGTAATAAGTACAGTAATTGTCGTTCTATCGATCATATAAGCATAATAAGGCTAATAATATGAGTTAGATTGATAATAATAACAGTAATAAGTATAGTAATTGTCGTTCTATCGATATTATAAGCATAATATGGCTAATAATATGAGTTAGATTGATAATACTAAGAGTAGTGAGTATAGTAATTCTCGTTCTATCGATCATATAAGCATAATATGGTTAATAATATGAGTTAGATTGATAATAATAAGAGTAATAAGTAGAGTAATTGTCGTTCTAGAGATCATATAAGCATAATATGGCTAATAATATGAGTTAGATTGATAACAATAAGAGTAATAATTATAGTAATTGTCGTTCTATCAATCATTTAAGCATAATATGTCTAATAATACGGGTTAGATTGATAATAATAACAGTAATAAGTATAGTAATTGTCGTTCTATCGATAATATAAGCATGATATGGCTAATAATATGAGTTAGATTGATAATACTAAGAGTAGTGAGTATAGTAATTCTCGTTCTATTGATCATATAAGCATAATATGGCTAATAATATGAGTTAGATTGATAACAATAAGAGTAATAAGTATAGTAATTGTCGTTCTATCGATCATATAAGCATAATATGGCTAATAGTATGAGTTAGAGTAATAATATTAAGAGTAGTGAGTATAGTAATTCTCGTTCTATCGATCATATAAGCATAATATGGCTAATAATATGAGTTAGATTGATAATAATAAGAGCAATGAGTATAGTAATTGTAGTTCTATCGATCATTTTAGCATAATATGGCTAATAATATGAGTTAGATTGATAATAATAACAGTAACAAGTATAGTAATTGTCGTTCTATCGATATTATAAGCATAATATGGCTAATAATATGAGTTAGATTGATAATACTAAGAGCAGTGAGTATAGTAATTCTCGTTCTATCGATCACATAAGCATAATATGGCTAATAATATGAGTTAGATTGATAATAATAAGAGTAATAAGTATAGTAATTATCGTTTTATCGATAATATAAGCATAATATGGCTAATAATATGAGTTAGATTGATAATACTAAGAGTAGTGAGTATAGTAATTCTCGTTCTATCGATCATATAAGCATAATATGGCTAATAATATGAGTTAGATTGATAACAATAAGAGTAATAAGTATAGTAATTGTCGTTCTATCGATCATATAAGCATAATATGGCTAACAGTATGAGTTAGAGTAATAATATTAAGAGTAGTGAGTATAGTAATTCTCGTTCTATCGATCATATAAGCATAATATGGCTAATAATATGAGTTAGATTGATAATAATAAGAGTAATGAGTATAGTAATTGTAGTTCTATCGATCATTTAAGCATAATATGGCTAATAATATGAGTTAGATTGATAATAATAACAGTAATAAGTATAGTAATTGTCGTTCTATCGATATTATAAGCATAATATGGCTAATAATATGAGTTAGATTGATAATACTAAGAGTAGTGAGTATAGTAATTCTCGTTCTATCGATCATATAAGCATAATATGGCTAATAATATGAGTTAGATTGATAATAATAAGAGTAATAAGTACAGTAATTGTCGTTCTATCGATCATATAAGCATAATAAGGCTAATAATATGAGTTAGATTGATAATAATAACAGTAATAAGTATAGTAATTGTCGTTCTATCGATATTATAAGCATAATATGGCTAATAATATGAGTTAGATTGATAATACTAAGAGTAGTGAGTATAGTAATTCTCGTTCTATCGATCATATAAGCATAATATGGTTAATAATATGAGTTAGATTGATAATAATAAGAGTAATAAGTAGAGTAATTGTCGTTCTAGAGATCATATAAGCATAATATGGCTAATAATATGAGTTAGATTGATAACAATAAGAGTAATAATTATAGTAATTGTCGTTCTATCAATCATTTAAGCATAATATGTCTAATAATACGGGTTAGATTGATAATAATAACAGTAATAAGTATAGTAATTGTCGTTCTATCGATAATATAAGCATGATATGGCTAATAATATGAGTTAGATTGATAATACTAAGAGTAGTGAGTATAGTAATTCTCGTTCTATTGATCATATAAGCATAATATGGCTAATAATATGAGTTAGATTGATAACAATAAGAGTAATAAGTATAGTAATTGTCGTTCTATCGATCATATAAGCATAATATGGCTAATAGTATGAGTTAGAGTAATAATATTAAGAGTAGTGAGTATAGTAATTCTCGTTCTATCGATCATATAAGCATAATATGGCTAATAATATGAGTTAGATTGATAATAATAAGAGCAATGAGTATAGTAATTGTAGTTCTATCGATCATTTTAGCATAATATGGCTAATAATATGAGTTAGATTGATAATAATAACAGTAACAAGTATAGTAATTGTCGTTCTATCGATATTATAAGCATAATATGGCTAATAATATGAGTTAGATTGATAATACTAAGAGCAGTGAGTATAGTAATTCTCGTTCTATCGATCACATAAGCATAATATGGCTAATAATATGAGTTAGATTGATAATAATAAGAGTAATAAGTATAGTAATTGTCGTTCTATCGGTCATATAAGCATAATATGGCTAATAATATGAGTTAGATTGATAATACTAAGAGTAGTGAGTATAGTAATTCTCGTTCTATTGATCATATAAGCATAATATGGCTAATAATATGAGTTAGATTGATAATAATAAGAGTAATAAGTACCGTAATTGTCGTTCTATCGATCATATAAGCATAATAAGGCTAATAATATGAGTTAGAGTGATAATACTAAGAGTAGTGAGTATAGTAATTCTCATTCTATCGATCATATAAGCATAATATGGCTAATAATATGAGTTAGATTGATAATACTAAGAGTAATGAGTATAGTAATTGTAGATCTGTCGATCATATCTGCATAATATGGTTAATAATATGAGTCAGATTCATAAAAATAAGTGTAATAGGTATAGCAAATGTCGTGCGATCGATCATATCTGCATAATATGGTTAATAATATGAGTTAGATTGATAATAATAAGAGTAATAAGTATAGTAATTGTCGTTCTATCGATCATATAAGCATAATATGGTTAATAATATGAGTTAGATTGATAATACTAAGAGTAGTGAGTATAGTAATTCTCGTTCTATCGATCATATAAGCATAATATGGCTAATAATATGAGTTAGATTGATAATAATAACAGTAATGAGTATAGTAATTGTAGTTCTATAGATCATATCTGCATAATATGGTTAATAATATGAGTTAGATGCATAATAATAAGAGTAATAGGTATAGCAAATGTCGTGCGATCGATCATATCTGCATAATATGGTTAATAATATGAGTTAGATTGATAATAATAAGAGTAATAAGTATAGTAATTGTCGTTCTATCGATCATATAAGCATAATATGGCTAATAATATGAGTTAGATTGATAATACTAAGAGTAGTGAGTATAGTAATTCTCGTTCTATCGATCATATAAGCATAATATGGCTAATAATATGAGTTAGATTGATAACAATAAGAGTAATAAGTATAGTAATTGTCGTTCTATCGATCATATAAGCATAATATGGCTAATAATATGAGTTACAGTAATAATATTAAGAGTAGTGAGTATAGTAATTCTCGTTCTATCGATCATATAAGCATAATATGGCTAATAATATGAGTTAGATTGATAATAATAAGAGTAATGAGTATAGTAATTGTAGTTCTATCGATCATTTAAGCATAATATGGCTAATAATATGAGTTAGATTGGTAATACTAAGAGTAGTGAGTATAGTAATTCTCGTTCTATCGATCATATAAGCATAATATGGCTAATAATATGAGTTAGATTGATAATAATAAGAGCAATGAGTATAGTAATTGTAGTTCTATCGATCATTTAAGCATAATATGGCTAATAATATGAGTTAGATTGATAATAATAACAGTAATAAGTATAGTAATTGTCGTTCTATCGATATTATAAGCATAATAAGGCTAATAATATGAGTTAGATTGATAATAATAACAGTAATAAGTATAGTAATTGTCGTTCTATCGATATTATAAGCATAATATGGCTAATAATATGAGTTAGATTGATAATACTAAGAGTAGTGAGTATAGTAATTCTCGTTCTATCGATCATATAAGCATAATATGGTTAATAATATGAGTTAGATTGATAATAATAAGAGTAATAAGTAGAGTAATTGTCGTTCTAGAGATCATATAAGCATAATATGGCTAATAATATGAGTTAGATTGATAACAATAAGAGTAATAATTATAGTAATTGTCGTTCTATCAATCATTTAAGCATAATATGTCTAATAATACGGGTTAGATTGATAATAATAACAGTAATAAGTATAGTAATTGTCGTTCTATCGATAATATAAGCATGATATGGCTAATAATATGAGTTAGATTGATAATACTAAGAGTAGTGAGTATAGTAATTCTCGTTCTATTGATCATATAAGCATAATATGGCTAATAATATGAGTTAGATTGATAACAATAAGAGTAATAAGTATAGTAATTGTCGTTCTATCGATCATATAAGCATAATATGGCTAATAGTATGAGTTAGAGTAATAATATTAAGAGTAGTGAGTATAGTAATTCTCGTTCTATCGATCATATAAGCATAATATGGCTAATAATATGAGTTAGATTGATAATAATAAGAGCAATGAGTATAGTAATTGTAGTTCTATCGATCATTTTAGCATAATATGGCTAATAATATGAGTTAGATTGATAATAATAACAGTAACAAGTATAGTAATTGTCGTTCTATCGATATTATAAGCATAATATGGCTAATAATATGAGTTAGATTGATAATACTAAGAGCAGTGAGTATAGTAATTCTCGTTCTATCGATCACATAAGCATAATATGGCTAATAATATGAGTTAGATTGATAATAATAAGAGTAATAAGTATAGTAATTGTCGTTCTATCGGTCATATAAGCATAATATGGCTAATAATATGAGTTAGATTGATAATACTAAGAGTAGTGAGTATAGTAATTCTCGTTCTATTGATCATATAAGCATAATATGGCTAATAATATGAGTTAGATTGATAATAATAAGAGTAATAAGTACAGTAATTGTCGTTCTATCGATCATATAAGCATAATAAGGCTAATAATATGAGTTAGAGTGATAATACTAAGAGTAGTGAGTATAGTAATTCTCATTCTATCGATCATATAAGCATAATATGGCTAATAATATGAGTTAGATTGATAATACTAAGAGTAATGAGTATAGTAATTGTAGATCTATCGATCATATCTGCATAATATGGTTAATAATATGAGTCAGATTCATAAAAATAAGAGTAATAGGTATAGCAAATGTCGTGCGATCGATCATATCTGCATAATATGGTTAATAATATGAGTTAGATTGATAATAATAAGAGTAATAAGTATAGTAATTGTCGTTCTATCGATCATATAAGCATAATATGGTTAATAATATGAGTTAGATTGATAATACTAAGAGTAGTGAGTATAGTAATTCTCGTTCTATCGATCATATAAGCATAATATGGCTAATAATATGAGTTAGATTGATAATAATAACAGTAATGAGTATAGTAATTGTAGTTCTATAGATCATATCTGCATAATATGGTTAATAATATGAGTTAGATGCATAATAATAAGAGAAATAGGTATAGCAAATGTCGTGCGATCGATCATATCTGCATAATATGGTTAATAATATGAGTTAGATTGATAATAATAAGAGTAATAAGTATAGTAATTGTCGTTCTATCGATCATATAAGCATAATATGGCTAATAATATGAGTTAGATTGATAATACTAAGAGTAGTGAGTATAGTAATTCTCGTTCTATCGATCATATAAGCATAATATGGCTAATAATATGAGTTAGATTGATAACAATAAGAGTAATAAGTATAGTAATTGTCGTTCTATCGATCATATAAGCATAATATGGCTAATAATATGAGTTACAGTAATAATATTAAGAGTAGTGAGTATAGTAATTCTCGTTCTATCGATCATATAAGCATAATATGGCTAATAATATGAGTTAGATTGATAATAATAAGAGTAATGAGTATAGTAATTGTAGTTCTATCGATCATTTAAGCATAATATGGCTAATAATATGAGTTAGATTGGTAATACTAAGAGTAGTGAGTATAGTAATTCTCGTTCTATCGATCATATAAGCATAATATGGCTAATAATATGAGTTAGATTGATAATAATAAGAGCAATGAGTATAGTAATTGTAGTTCTATCGATCATTTAAGCATAATATGGCTAATAATATGAGTTAGATTGATAATAATAACAGTAACAAGTATAGTAATTGTCGTTCTATCGATATTATAAGCATAATATGGCTAATAATATGAGTTAGATTGATAATACTAAGAGTAGTGAGTATAGTAATTCTCGTTCTATCGATCATATAAGCATAATATGGCTAATAATATGAGTTAGATTGATAATAATAAGAGTAATAAGTATAGTAATTGTCGTTCTATCGATCATATAAGCATAATATGGCTAATAATATGAGTTAGATTGATAATACTAAGAGTAGTGAGTATAGTAATTCTCGTTCTATTGATCATATAAGCATAATATGGCTAATAATATGAGTTAGATTGATAATAATAAGAGTAATAAGTACAGTAATTGTCGTTCTATCGATCATATAAGCATAATAAGGCTAATAATATGAGTTAGAGTGATAATACTAAGAGTAGTGAGTATAGTAATTCTCATTCTATCGATCATATAAGCATAATATGGCTAATAATATGAGTTAGATTGATAATACTAAGAGTAATGAGTATAGTAATTGTAGATCTATCGATCATATCTGCATAATATGGTTAATAATATGAGTCAGATTCATAAAAATAAGAGTAATAGGTATAGCAAATGTCGTGCGATCGATCATATCTGCATAATATGGTTAATAATATGAGTTAGATTGATAATAATAAGAGTAATAAGTATAGTAATTGTCGTTCTACCGATCATATAAGCATAATATGGTTAATAATATGAGTTAGATTGATAATACTAAGAGGAGTGAGTATAGTAATTCTCGTTCTATCGATCATATAAGCATAATATGGCTAATAATATGAGTTAGATTGATAATAATAAGAGTAATGAGTATAGTAATTGTAGTTCTATAGATCATATCTGCATAATATGGTTAATAATATGAGTTAGATTCATAATAATAAGAGTAATAGGTATAGCAAATGTCGTGCGATCGATCATATCTGCATGATATGGTTAATAATATGAGTTAGATTGATAATAATAAGAGTAATAAGTACAGTAATTGTCGTTCTATCGATCATATAAGCATAATAAGGCTAATAATATGAGTTAGAGTGATAATACTAAGAGTAGTGAGTATAGTAATTCTCATTCTATCGATCATATAAGCATAATATGGCTAATAATATGAGTTAGATTGATAATACTAAGAGTAGTGAGTATAGTAATTCTCGTTCTATTGATCATATAAGCATAATATGGCTAATAATATGAGTTAGATTGATAATAATAAGAGTAATAAGTACAGTAATTGTCGTTCTATCGATCATATAAGCATAATAAGGCTAATAATATGAGTTAGAGTGATAATACTAAGAGTAGTGAGTATAGTAATTCTCATTCTATCGATCATATAAGCATAATATGGCTAATAATATGAGTTAGATTGATAATAATAAGAGTAATGAGTATAGTAATTGTAGTTCTATAGATCATATCTGCATAATATGGTTAATAATATGAGTTAGATGCATAATAATAAGAGTAATAGGTATAGCAAATGTCGTGCGATCGATCATATCTGCGTAATATGGTTAATAATATGAGTTAGATTGATAATAATAAGAGTAATAAGTATAGTAATTGTCGTTCTATCGATCTTATAAGCATAATATGGTTAATAATATGAGTTAGATTGATAATAATAAGAGTAATAAGTAGAGTAATTGTCGTTCTATCGATCATATAAGCATAATATGGCTAATAATATGAGTTAGATTGATAATAATAAGAGCAATGAGTATAGTAATTGTAGTTCTATCGATCATTTAAGCATAATATGGCTAATAATATGAGTTAGATTGATAATAATAACAGTAACAAGTATAGTAATTGTCGTTCTATCGATATTATAAGCATAATATGGCTAATAATATGAGTTAGATTGATAATACTAAGAGTAGTGAGTATAGTAATTCTCGTTCTATCGATCATATAAGCATAATATGGCTAATAATATGAGTTAGATTGATAATAATAAGAGTAATAAGTATAGTAATTGTCGTTCTATCAATCATTTAAGCATAATATGTCTAATAATACGAGTTAGATTGATAATAATAACAGTAATAAGTATAGTAATTGTCGTTCTATGGATAATATAAGCATAATATGGCTAATAATATGAGTTAGATTGATAATACTAAGAGTAGTGAGTATAGTAATTCTCGTTCTATCGATCATATAAGCATAATATGGCTAATAATATGAGTTAGATTGATAACAATAAGAGTAATAAGTATAGTAATTGTCGTTCTATCGATCATATAAGCATAATATGGCTAATAATATGAGTTACAGTAATAATATTAAGAGTAGTGAGTATAGTAATTCTCGTTCTATCGATCATATAAGCATAATATGGCTAATAATATGAGTTAGATTGATAATAATAAGAGTAATGAGTATAGTAATTGTAGTTCTATCGATCATTTAAGCATAATATGGCTAATAATATGAGTTAGATTGGTAATACTAAGAGTAGTGAGTATAGTAATTCTCGTTCTATCGATCATATAAGCATAATATGGCTAATAATATGAGTTAGATTGATAATAATAAGAGCAATGAGTATAGTAATTGTAGTTCTATCGATCATTTAAGCATAATATGGCTAATAATATGAGTTAGATTGATAATAATAACAGTAACAAGTATAGTAATTGTCGTTCTATCGATATTATAAGCATAATATGGCTAATAATATGAGTTAGATTGATAATACTAAGAGTAGTGAGTATAGTAATTCTCGTTCTATCGATCATATAAGCATAATATGGCTAATAATATGAGTTAGATTGATAATAATAAGAGTAATAAGTATAGTAATTGTCGTTCTATCGATCATATAAGCATAATATGGCTAATAATATGAGTTAGATTGATAATACTAAGAGTAGTGAGTATAGTAATTCTCGTTCTATTGATCATATAAGCATAACTTGGCTAATAATATGAGTTAGATTGATAATAATAAGAGTAATAAATACAGTAATTGTCGTTCTATCGATCATATAAGCATAATAAGGCTAATAATATGAGTTAGAGTGATAATACTAAGAGTAGTGAGTATAGTAATTCTCATTCTATCGATCATATAAGCATAATATGGCTAATAATATGAATTAGATTGATAATACTAAGAGTAATGAGTATAGTAATTGTAGATCTATCGATCATATCTGCATAATATGGTTAATAATATGAGTCAGATTCATAAAAATAAGAGTAATAGGTATAGCAAATGTCGTGCGATCGATCATATCTGCATAATATGGTTAATAATATGAGTTAGATTGATAATAATAAGAGTAATAAGTATAGTAATTGTCGTTCTATCGATCATATAAGCATAATACGGTTACTAATATGAGTTAGATTGATAATACTAAGAGGAGTGAGTATAGTAATTCTCGTTCTATCGATCATATAAGCATAATATGGCTAATAATATGAGTTAGATTGATAATAATAAGAGAAATAAGTACAGTAATTGTCGTTCTATCGATCATATAAGCATAATAAGGCTAATAATATGAGTTAGAGTGATAATATTAAGAGTAGTGAGTATAGTAATTCTCGTTCTATCGATCATATAAGCATAATATGGCTAATAATATGAGTTAGATTGATAATAATAAGAGTAATGAGTATAGTAATTGTAGTTCTATCGATCATATAAGCATAATATGGTTAATAATATGAGTTAGATTGATAATAATAAGAGTAATAAGTAGAGTAATTGTCGTTCTATCGATCATATAAGCATAAAATGGCTAATAATATGAGTTAGATTGATAATAATAAGAGTAATAAGTATAGTAATTGTCGTTCTATCAATCATTTAAGCATAATATGTCTAATAATACGAGTTAGATTGATAATAATAACAGTAATAAGTATAGTAATTGTCGTTCTATCGATAATATAAGCATAATATGGCTAATAATATGAGTTAGATTGATAATAATAAGAGTAATAAGTACAGTAATTGTCGTTCTATCGATCATATAAGCATAATAAGGCTAATAATATGAGTTAGAGTGATAATACTAAGAGTAGTGAGTATAGTAATTCTCATTCTATCGATCATATAAGCATAATATGGCTAATAATATGAGTTAGATTGATAATACTAAGAGTAATGAGTATAGTAATTGTAGATCTATCGATCATATCTGCATAATATGGTTAATAATATGAGTCAGATTGATAATAATAAGAGTAATAAGTATAGTAATTGTCGTTCTATCAATCATTTAAGCATAATATGGCTAATAATATGAGTTAGATTGATAATAATAAGAGTAATGAGTATAGTAATTGTAGTTCTATCGATCATTTAAGCATAATATGGCTAATAATATGAGTTAGATTGATAATAATAACAGTAATAAGTATAGTAATTGTCGTTCTATCGATATTATAAGCATATTATGGCTAATAATATGAGTTAGATTGATAGTACTAAGAGTAGTGAGTATAGTAATTCTCGTTCTATCGATCATATAAGCATAATATGGCTAATAATATGAGTTAGATTGATAATAATAAGAGAAATAAGTACAGTAATTGTCGTTCTATCGATCATATAAGCATAATAAGGCTAATAATATGAGTTAGAGTGATAATATTAAGAGTAGTGAGTATAGTAATTCTCGTTCTATCGATCATATAAGCATAATATGGCTAATAATATGAGTTAGATTGATAATAATAAGAGTAATGAGTATAGTAATTGTAGTTCTATCTATCATTTAAGCATAATATGGCTAATAATATGAGTTAGATTGATAATAATAACAGTAATAAGTATAGTATTTGTCGTTCTATCGATCACATAAGCATAATATCGCTAATAATATGAGTTAGATTGATAATAATAAGAGTAACAAGTATAGTAATTGTCTTTCTATCGATCATTTAAGCACAATATGGCTAATAATATGAGTTAGATTGATAATAATAACAGTAATAAGTATAGTAATTGTCGCTCTATCGATAATATAAGCATAATATGGCTAATAATATGAGTTAGATTGATAATAATAAGAGCAATAAGTATAGTAATTGCCGTTCTATCGATCATTTAAGCATAATATGGCTAATAATATGAGTTAGATTGATAATAATAAGAGTAGTAAGTATAGTAAGTGTCGTGCTATCGATCATATCTGCATAATATGGTTAATAATATGAGTTAGATTGATAATAATAAGAGCAATAAGTATAGTAACTGTCGTTCTATCGATCATATAAGCATAATATGGCTAATAATATGAGTTAGATTGATAATAATAAGAGTAATAAGTATAGTAATTGTCGTTCTATCGATCATATAAGCATAATATGGCTAATAATATGAGTTAGATTGATAATAATAAGAGTAATGAGTATAGTTATTGTAGTTCTATCGACCATTTAAGCATAATATGGCTAATAATATGAGTTAGATTGATAATAATAAGAGCAATGAGTATAGTAATTGTAGTTCTATCGATCATATCTGCATAATATGATTAATAATATGAGTTAGATTGATAATAATAAGAGTAATAAGTATAGTGTTTGTCGTTCTATCGAACATATAAGCATAATATGGCTAATAATATGAGTTAGATTGATAATAATAAGAGTAATGAGTATAGTAATTGTAGTTCTATCGATCATATCTGCATAATATGGTTAATAATATGAGTTAGATTGATAGTAATAAGAGTAATAAGTATAGTATTTGTCGTTCTATCGATCACATAAGCATAATATCGCTAATAATATGAGTTAGATTGATAATAATAAGAGTAATAAGTATAGTAATTGTCTTTCTATCGATCATTTAAGCACAATATGGCTAATAATATGAGTTAGATTGATAATAATAACAGTAATAAGTATAGTAATTGTCGCTCTATCGATAATATAAGCATAATATGGCTAATAATATAAGTTAGATTGATAATACTAAGAGTAGCGAGTATAGTAATTCTCGTTCTATCGATCATATAAGCATAATATGGCTAATAATATGAGTTAGATTGATAATACTAAGAGTAATGAGTATAGTAATTGTAGTTCTATCGATCATATCTGCATGATATGGTTAATAATATGAGTTAGATCGATAATGATAAGAGTAATAAGTACAGTAATTGTCGTTCTATCGATCATATAAGCATAATATGGCTAATAATATGAGTTAGATTGATAATAATAAGAGTAATAAGTATAGTAATTGTCGTTCTATCGATCATATAAGCATAATATGGTTAATAATATGAGTTAGATTGATAATAATAAGAGTAATAAGTAGAGTAATTGTCGTTCTATCGATCATATAAGCATAATATGGCTAATAATATGAGTTAGATTGATAATAATAAGAGTAATAAGTATAGTAATTGTAGCTCTATCGATCATATCGGCTTAATATGGTTAATAATGTGAGTTAGAATGATAATAATAAGAGTTATAAGTATAGTAATTGTCGTTCTATCGATCATATCTGCATAATATGGTTAATAATATGAGTTAGATTGATAATAGTGAGTGTAATAAGTATAGTGAATGTCGTTCTATCGATCATATCAGCATAATATGGGTAATAATATGAGTTGGATTGATAATAGTAAGAGTAATGAGTATAGTAATTGTAGTTCTATCGATCATATAAGCATAATGTGGCTAATAATATGAGTTAGATTTATAATAATAAGTGTAATGAGTATAGTAATTGTAGCTCTATCGATCATATCGGCTTAATATGGTTAATAATATGAGTTAGAATGATAATAATAAGAGTAATAAGTATAGTATTTGTCGTTCTATCGATCATATAAGCAAAATATGGCTAATAATATGAGTTAGATTGATAATAATAAGAGTAATGAGTATAGTAATTGTAGTTCTATCAATCATATCTGCATAATATGGTTAATAATATGAGTTAGATTGATAATAATAAGAGTAATAAGTATAGTATTTGTCGTTCTATCGAGCATATAAGCATAATATGGCTAATAATATGAGTTAGATTGATAATAATAAGAGTAATAAGTATAGTAATTGTCGTTCTATCGATCATATCTGCATAATATGGTTAATAATATGAGTTAGATTGATAATAGTGAGTGTAATAAGTATAGTGAATGTCGCTCTATCGATCATATAAGCATAATATGGCTAATAATATGAGTTAGATTGATAATAATAAGAGTAATAAGTATAGTAATTGTCGTTCTATCGATCATATAAGCATAATATGGCTAATAATATGAGTTAGATTGATAATACTAAGAGTAGTGAGTATAGTAATTCTCGTTCTATCGATCATTTAAGCATAATATGGCGAATAATATGAGTTGGGTTGATAAAAATAAGAATAATAAGTATAGTAATTGTCGTTCTATCGATCATATAAGCATAATATGGCTAATAATATGAGTTAGATTGATAATAATAAGAGTAATGAGTATAGTATTTGTAGTTCTATCGCTCATATCTGCATATTATGGTTAATAATATGAGTTAGAATGATAATAATAAGAGTAATAAGTATAGTAATTGTCGTTCTATCGATCATATCTGCATAATATGGTTAATAATATGAGTTAGATTGATAATGGTGAGTGTAATAAGTATAGTGAATGTCGCTCTATCGATCATATCAGCATAATATGCGTAATAATATGAGTTGGATTGATAATAATAAGAGTAATGAGTATAGTAATTGTAGTTCTATCGATCATATAAGCATAATGTGGCTAATAATATGAGTTAGATTGATAATACTAAGAGTAGTGAGTATAGTAATTCTCGTTCTGTCGATCATATAAGCATAATATGGCTAATAATACGAGTTAGATTGATAATAATAAGAGTAATAAGTATAGTAATTGTAGTTCTATCGATCATATCTGCATAATATGGTTAATAATATGAGTTAGATTGATAATAATAAGAGTAATAAGTATAGTAATTGTAGTTCTATTGCTCATATAAGCATAATATGGCTAATAATATGAGTTAGATTGATAATAGTAAGAGTAATAAGTATAGTAATTGTCGTTCTATCGATCATTTAAGCATAATATGGCTAATAATGTGAGTTAGGTTGATAATAATAAGAGTAGTAAGTATAGTACATGTCGTGCTATCGATCATATCTGCATAATATGGTTAATAATATGAGTTAGATTGATAATAGTAAGAGTAATGTGTATAGTAACTGTCGTTCTATCGATCATATAAGCATAATGTGGCTAATAATATGAGTTAGATTGATAATACTAAGAGTAGTGAGTATAGTAATTCTCGTTCTGTCGATCATATAAGCATAATATGGCTAATAATACGAGTTAGATTGATAATAATAAGAGTAATAAGTATAGTAATTGTAGTTCTATCGATCATATCTGCATAATATGGTTAATAATATGAGTTAGATTGATAATAATAAGAGTAATAAGTATAGTAATTGTAGTTCTATTGCTCATATAAGCATAATATGGCTAATAATATGAGTTAGATTGATAATAGTAAGAGTAATAAGTATAGTAATTGTCGTTCTATCGATCATTTAAGCATAATATGGCTAATAATGTGAGTTAGGTTGATAATAATAAGAGTAGTAAGTATAGTACATGTCGTGCTATCGATCATATCTGCATAATATGGTTAATAATATGAGTTAGATTGATAATAGTAAGAGTAATGTGTATAGTAACTGTCGTTCTATCGATCATATCTGCATAATATGGTTAATAATATGAGTTAGATTGATAATAATATGAGTAATAAGTAGAGTAATTGTCGTTCTATCGATCATATAAGCATAATATGGCTAATAATATGAGTTAGATTGATAATAATAAGAGTAATAAGTATAGTGTTTGTCGTTCTATCGAACATATAAGCATAATATGGCTAATAATATGAGTTAGATTGATAATAATAAGAGTAATGAGTATAGTAATTGTAGTTCTATCGATCATATCTGCATAATATGGTTAATAATATGAGTTAGATTGATAGTAATAAGAGTAATAAGTATAGTATTTGTCGTTCTATCGATCACATAAGCATAATATCGCTAATAATATGAGTTAGATTGATAATAATAAGAGTAATAAGTATAGTAATTGTCTTTCTATCGATCATTTAAGCACAATATGGCTAATAATATGAGTTAGATTGATAATAATAACAGTAATAAGTATAGTAATTGTCGCTCTATCGATAATATAAGCATAATATGGCTAATAATATAAGTTAGATTGATAATACTAAGAGTAGCGAGTATAGTAATTCTCGTTCTATCGATCATATAAGCATAATATGGCTAATAATATGAGTTAGATTGATAATACTAAGAGTAATGAGTATAGTAATTGTAGTTCTATCGATCATATCTGCATGATATGGTTAATAATATGAGTTAGATCGATAATGATAAGAGTAATAAGTACAGTAATTGTCGTTCTATCGATCATATAAGCATAATATGGCTAATAATATGAGTTAGATTGATAATAATAAGAGTAATAAGTATAGTAATTGTCGTTCTATCGATCATATAAGCATAATATGGTTAATAATATGAGTTAGATTGATAATAATAAGAGTAATAAGTAGAGTAATTGTCGTTCTATCGATCATATAAGCATAATATGGCTAATAATATGAGTTAGATTGATAATAATAAGAGTAATAAGTATAGTAATTGTAGCTCTATCGATCATATCGGCTTAATATGGTTAATAATGTGAGTTAGAATGATAATAATAAGAGTTATAAGTATAGTAATTGTCGTTCTATCGATCATATCTGCATAATATGGTTAATAATATGAGTTAGATTGATAATAGTGAGTGTAATAAGTATAGTGAATGTCGTTCTATCGATCATATCAGCATAATATGGGTAATAATATGAGTTGGATTGATAATAGTAAGAGTAATGAGTATAGTAATTGTAGTTCTATCGATCATATAAGCATAATGTGGCTAATAATATGAGTTAGATTTATAATAATAAGTGTAATGAGTATAGTAATTGTAGCTCTATCGATCATATCGGCTTAATATGGTTAATAATATGAGTTAGAATGATAATAATAAGAGTAATAAGTATAGTATTTGTCGTTCTATCGATCATATAAGCAAAATATGGCTAATAATATGAGTTAGATTGATAATAATAAGAGTAATGAGTATAGTAATTGTAGTTCTATCAATCATATCTGCATAATATGGTTAATAATATGAGTTAGATTGATAATAATAAGAGTAATAAGTATAGTATTTGTCGTTCTATCGAGCATATAAGCATAATATGGCTAATAATATGAGTTAGATTGATAATAATAAGAGTAATAAGTATAGTAATTGTCGTTCTATCGATCATATCTGCATAATATGGTTAATAATATGAGTTAGATTGATAATAGTGAGTGTAATAAGTATAGTGAATGTCGCTCTATCGATCATATAAGCATAATATGGCTAATAATATGAGTTAGATTGATAATAATAAGAGTAATAAGTATAGTAATTGTCGTTCTATCGATCATATAAGCATAATATGGCTAATAATATGAGTTAGATTGATAATACTAAGAGTAGTGAGTATAGTAATTCTCGTTCTATCGATCATTTAAGCATAATATGGCGAATAATATGAGTTGGGTTGATAAAAATAAGAATAATAAGTATAGTAATTGTCGTTCTATCGATCATATAAGCATAATATGGCTAATAATATGAGTTAGATTGATAATAATAAGAGTAATGAGTATAGTATTTGTAGTTCTATCGCTCATATCTGCATATTATGGTTAATAATATGAGTTAGAATGATAATAATAAGAGTAATAAGTATAGTAATTGTCGTTCTATCGATCATATCTGCATAATATGGTTAATAATATGAGTTAGATTGATAATGGTGAGTGTAATAAGTATAGTGAATGTCGCTCTATCGATCATATCAGCATAATATGCGTAATAATATGAGTTGGATTGATAATAATAAGAGTAATGAGTATAGTAATTGTAGTTCTATCGATCATATAAGCATAATGTGGCTAATAATATGAGTTAGATTGATAATACTAAGAGTAGTGAGTATAGTAATTCTCGTTCTGTCGATCATATAAGCATAATATGGCTAATAATACGAGTTAGATTGATAATAATAAGAGTAATAAGTATAGTAATTGTAGTTCTATCGATCATATCTGCATAATATGGTTAATAATATGAGTTAGATTGATAATAATAAGAGTAATAAGTATAGTAATTGTAGTTCTATTGCTCATATAAGCATAATATGGCTAATAATATGAGTTAGATTGATAATAGTAAGAGTAATAAGTATAGTAATTGTCGTTCTATCGATCATTTAAGCATAATATGGCTAATAATGTGAGTTAGGTTGATAATAATAAGAGTAGTAAGTATAGTACATGTCGTGCTATCGATCATATCTGCATAATATGGTTAATAATATGAGTTAGATTGATAATAGTAAGAGTAATGTGTATAGTAACTGTCGTTCTATCGATCATATAAGCATAATGTGGCTAATAATATGAGTTAGATTGATAATACTAAGAGTAGTGAGTATAGTAATTCTCGTTCTGTCGATCATATAAGCATAATATGGCTAATAATACGAGTTAGATTGATAATAATAAGAGTAATAAGTATAGTAATTGTAGTTCTATCGATCATATCTGCATAATATGGTTAATAATATGAGTTAGATTGATAATAATAAGAGTAATAAGTATAGTAATTGTAGTTCTATTGCTCATATAAGCATAATATGGCTAATAATATGAGTTAGATTGATAATAGTAAGAGTAATAAGTATAGTAATTGTCGTTCTATCGATCATTTAAGCATAATATGGCTAATAATGTGAGTTAGGTTGATAATAATAAGAGTAGTAAGTATAGTACATGTCGTGCTATCGATCATATCTGCATAATATGGTTAATAATATGAGTTAGATTGATAATAGTAAGAGTAATGTGTATAGTAACTGTCGTTCTATCGATCATATCTGCATAATATGGTTAATAATATGAGTTAGATTGATAATAATATGAGTAATAAGTAGAGTAATTGTCGTTCTATCGATCATATAAGCATAATATGGCTAATAATATGAGTTAGATTGATAATAATAAGAGTAATAAGTATAGTAATTGTCGTTCTATCAATCATTTAAGCATAATATGTCTAATAATACGAGTTAGATTGATAATAATAACAGTAACAAGTATAGTAATTGTCGTTCTATCGATAATATAAGCATAATATGGCTAATAATATGAGTTAGATTGATAATAATAAGAGTAATAAGTATAGTAATTGTAGTTCTATTGCTCATATAAGCATAATATGGCTAATAATATGAGTTAGATTGATAATAATAAGAGTAATAAGTATAGTAATTGTCGTTCTATCGATCATTTAAGCATAATATGGCTAATAATGTGAGTTAGGTTGATAATAATAAGAGTAGTAAGTATAGTACATGTCGTGCTATCGATCATATCTGCATAATATGGTTAATAATATGAGTTAGATTGATAATAGTAAGAGTAATGTGTATAGTAACTGTCGTTCTATCGATCATATCTGCATAATATGGTTAATAATATGAGTTAGATTGATAATAATATGAGTAATAAGTATAGTAATTGTCGTTCTATCGATCATATAAGCATAATATGGTTAATAATATGAGTTAGATTGATAATAATAAGAGTAATAAGTAGAGTAATTGTCGTTCTATCGATCATATAAGCATAATATGGCTAATAATATGAGTTAGATTGATAATAATAAGAGTAATAAGTATAGTAATTGTCGTTCTATCGATCATTTAAGCATAATATGGCTAATAATATGAGTTAGATTGATAATAATAAGAGTAATGAGTATAGTAATTGTAGTTCTATAGATCATATCTGCATAATATGGTTAATAATATGAGTCAGATTCATAAAAATAAGAGTAATAGGTATAGCAAATGTCGTGCGATCGATCATATCTGCATAATATGGTTAATAATATGAGTTAGATTGATAATAATAAGAGTAATAAGTATAGTAATTGTCGTTCTATCGATCATATAAGCATAATATGGTTAATAATATGAGTTAGATTGATAATAATAAGAGTAATAAGTAGAGTAATTGTCGTTCTAGAGATCATATAAGCATAATATGGCTAATAATATGAGTTAGATTGATAACAATAAGAGTAATAAGTATAGTAATTGTCGTTCTATCGATCATATAAGCATAATATGGCTAATAATATGAGTTAGATTGATAACAATAAGAGTAATAAGTATAGTAATTGTCGTTCTATCGATCATATAAGCATAATAAGGCTAATAATATGAGTTAGAGTGATAATACTAAGAGTAGTGAGTATAGTAATTCTCATTCTAACGATCATATAAGCATAATATGGCTAATAATATGAGTTAGATTGATAATACTAAGAGTAATGAGTATAGTAATTGTAGATCTATCGATCATATCTGCATAATATGGTTAATAATATGAGTCAGATTCATAAAAATAAGAGTAATAGGTATAGCAAATGTCGTGCGATCGATCATATCTGCATAATATGGTTAATAATATGAGTTAGATTGATAATAATAAGAGTAATAAGTATAGTAATTGTCGTTCTACCGATCATATAAGCATAATATGGTTAATAATATGAGTTAGATCGATAATGATAAGAGTAATAAGTACAGTAATTGTCGTTCTATCGATCATATAAGCATAATATGGCTAATAGTATGAGTTAGAGTAATAATATTAAGAGTAGTGAGTATAGTAATTCTCGTTCTATCGATCATATAAGCATAATATGGCTAACAATATGAGTTAGATTGATAATAATAAGAGCAATGAGTATAGTAATTGTAGTTCTATCTATCATTTAAGCATAATATGGCTAATAATATGAGTTAGATTGATAATAATAACAGTAATAAGTATAGTATTTGTCGTTCTATCGATCACATAAGCATAATATCGCTAATAATATGAGTTAGATTGATAATAATAAGAGTAATAAGTATAGTAATTGTCTTTCTATCGATCATTTAAGCACAATATGGCTAATAATATGAGTTAGATTGATAATAATAACAGTAATAAGTATAGTAATTGTCGCTCTATCGATAATATAAGCATAATATGGCTAATAATATGAGTTAGATTGATAACAGTAAGTGTAATAAGTATAGTAATTGTCGTTCTGTCGATCATATAAGTATAATATGGCTAATAATATGAGTTAGATTGATAATAATAAGAGTAATGAGTATAGTAATTGTCGTTCAATCGATCATATAAGTATAATATGGCTAATAATATGAGTTAGATTGATAATAATAAGAGTAATGAGTATAGTAATTGTAGCTCTATCGATCATATCGGCTTAATATGGTTAATAATATGAGTTAGAATGATAATAATAAGAGTTATAAGTATAGTAATTGTCGTTCTATCGATCATATCTGCATAATATGGTTAATAATATGAGTTAGATTGATAATAGTGAGTGTAATAAGTATAGTGAATGTCGTTCTATCGATCATATCAGCATAATATGGGTAATAATATGAGTTGGATTGATAATAGTAAGAGTAATGAGTATAGTAATTGTAGTTCTATCGATCATATAAGCATAATGTGGCTAATAATATGAGTTAGATTGATAATAATAAGTGTAATGAGTATAGTAATTGTAGCTCTATCGATCATATCGGCTTAATATGGTTAATAATATGAGTTAGAATGATAATAATAAGAGTAATAAGTATAGTATTTGTCGTTCTATCGATCATATAAGCAACATATGGCTAATAATATGAGTTAGATTGATAATAATAAGAGTAATGAGTATAGTAATTGTAGTTCTATCAATCATATCTGCATAATATGGTTAATAATATGAGTTAGATTGATAATAATAAGAGTAGTGAGTATAGTAATTCTCGTTCTATCGATCATATAAGCATAATAAGGCTAATAATATGAGTTAGAGTGATAATACTAAGAGCAGTGAGTATAGTAATTGTAGTTCTATCGATCATATCTGCATAATATGGTTAATAATATGAGTTAGATTGATAATAATAAGAGTAATAAGTATAGTGTTTGTCGTTCTATCGAACATATAAGCATAATATGGCTAATAATATGAGTTAGATTGATAATAATAAGAGTAATAAGTATAGTAATTGTCGTTCTATCAATCATTTAAGCATAATATGTCTAATAATACGAGTTAGATTGATAATAATAACAGTAATAAGTATAGTAATTGTCGTTCTATGGATAATATAAGCATAATATGGCTAATAATATGAGTTAGATTGATAATACTAAGAGTAGTGAGTATAGTAATTCTCGTTCTATCGATCATATAAGCATAATATGGCTAATAATATGAGTTAGATTGATAACAATAAGAGTAATAAGTATAGTAATTGTCGTTCTATCGATCATATAAGCATAATATGGCTAATAATATGAGTTAGAGTAATAATATTAAGAGTAGTGAGTATAGTAATTCTCGTTCTATCGATCATATAAGCATAATATGGCTAATAATATGAGTTAGATTGATAATAATAAGAGTAATGAGTATAGTAATTGTAGTTCTATCGATCATTTAAGCATAATATGGCTAATAATATGAGGTAGATTGATAATAATAAGAGTAATAAGTACAGTAATTGTCGTTCTATCGATCATATAAGCATAATAAGGCTAATAATATGAGTTAGAGTGATAATACTAAGAGTAGTGAGTATAGTAATTCTCATTCTAACGATCATATAAGCATAATATGGCTAATAATATGAGTTAGATTGATAATACTAAGAGTAATGAGTATAGTAATTGTAGATCTATCGATCATATCTGCATAATATGGTTAATAATATGAGTCAGATTCATAAAAATAAGAGTAATAGGTATAGCAAATGTCGTGCGATCGATCATATCTGCATAATATGGTTAATAATATGAGTTAGATTGATAATAATAAGAGTAATAAGTATAGTAATTGTCGTTCTACCGATCATATAAGCATAATATGGTTAATAATATGAGTTAGATCGATAATGATAAGAGTAATAAGTACAGTAATTGTCGTTCTATCGATCATATAAGCATAATATGGCTAATAGTATTAGTTAGAGTAATAATATTAAGAGTAGTGAGTATAGTAATTCTCGTTCTATCGATCATATAAGCATAATATGGCTAATAATATGAGTTAGATTGATAATAATAAGAGCAATGAGTATAGTAATTGTAGTTCTATCGATCATTTAAGCATAATATGGCTAGTAATATGAGTTAGATTGATAATAATAACAGTAACAAGTATAGTAATTGTCGTTCTATCGATATTATTAGCATAATATGGCTAATAATATGAGTTAGATTGATAATACTAAGAGTAGTGAGTATAGTAATTCTCGTTCTATCGATCATATAAGCATAATATGGCTAATAATATGAGTTAGATTGATAATAATAAGAGTAATAAGTATAGTAATTCTCGTTCTATTGATCATATAAGCATAATATGGCTAATAATATGAGTTAGAATGATAATAATAAGAGTAATAAGTACAGTAATTGTCGTTCTATCGATCATATAAGCATAATAAGGCTAATAATATGAGTTAGAGTGATAATACTAAGAGTAGTGAGTATAGTAATTCTCATTCTATCGATCATATAAGCATAATATGGCTAATAATATGAGTTAGATTGATAATAATAAGAGTAATGAGTATAGTAATTGTAGTTCTATAGATCATATCTGCATAATATGGTTAATAATATGAGTTAGATTCATAATAATAAGAGCAATAGGTATAGCAAATGTCGTGCGATCGATCATATCTGCATAATATGGTTAATAATATGAGTTAGATTGATAATAATAAGAGTAATAAGTATAGTAATTGTCGTTCTATCGATCATATAAGCATAATATGGTTAATAATATGAGTTAGATTGATAATAATAAGAGTAATAAGTAGAGTAATTGTCGTTCTATCGATCATATAAGCATAATATGGCTAATAATATGAGTTAGATTGATAATAATAAGAGTAATAAGTATAGTAATTGTCGTTCTATCAATCATTTAAGCATAATATGGCTAATAATATGAGTTAGATTGATAATAATAAGAGTAATGAGTATAGTAATTGTAGTTCTATCGATCATATCTGCATAATATGGTTAATAATATGAGTTAGATTGATAATAATAAGAGTAATAAGTATAGTATTTGTCGTTCTGTCGATCACATAAGCATAATATGGCTAATAATATGAGTTAGATTGATAATACTAAGAGTAGTGAGTACAGTAATTCTCGTTCTGTCGATCATATAAGCATAATATGGCTAATAATATGAGTTAGATTGATAATAATAAGAGTAATGAGTATAGTAATTGTAGTTCTATCGATCATATAAGCATAATATGGTTAATAATATGAGTTAGATTGATAATAGTAAGAGTAATAAGTAGAGTAATTGTCGTTCTATCGATCATATAAGCATAATATGGCTAATAATATGAGTTAGATTGATAATAATAAGAGTAATAAGTATAGTAATTGTCGTTCTATCAATCATTTAAGCATAATATGTCTAATAATACGAGTTAGATTGATAATAATAACAGTAATAAGTATAGTAATTGTCGTTCTATCGATAATATAAGCATAATATGGCTAATAATATGAGTTAGATTGATAATACTAAGAGTAGTGAGTATAGTAATTCTCGTTCTATCGATCATATAAGCATAATATGGCTAATAATATGAGTTAGATTGATAACAATAAGAGTAATAAGTATAGTAATTGTCGTTCTATCGATCATATAAGCATAATATGGCTAATAATATGAGTTAGAGTAATAATATTAAGAGTAGTGAGTATAGTAATTCTCGTTCTATCGATCATATAAGCATAATATGGCTAATAATATGAGTTAGATTGATAATAATAAGAGTAATGAGTATAGTAATTGTAGTTCTATCGATCATTTAAGCATAATATGGCTAATAATATGAGTTAGATTGATAATAATAAGAGTAATAAGTATAGTAATTGTCGTTCTATCGATCATATAAGCATAATATGGCTAATAATATGAGTTAGATTGATAATACTAAGAGTAGTAAGTATAGTAATTCTCGTTCTATCGATCATATAAGCATAATATGGCTAATAATATGAGTTAGATTGATAATAATAAGAGTAATAAGTACAGTAATTGTCGTTCTATCGATCATATAAGCATAATATGGTTAATAATATGAGTTAGATCGATAATGATAAGAGTAATAGGTACAGTAATTGTCGTTTTATCGATCATATAAGCATAATATGGCTAATAATATGATTTAGATTGATAATAATAAGAGTAATGAGTATAGTAATTGTAGTTCTATCGATCATATCTGCATAATATGGTTAATAATATGAGTTAGATAGATAATAATAAGAGTAATAAGTATAGTAATTGTAGTTCTATTGCTCATATAAGCATAATATGGCTAATAATATGAGTTAGATTGATAATAATAAGAGTAATAAGTATAGTAATTGTCGTTCTATCGATCATTTAAGCATAATATGGCTAATAATATGAGTTAGATTGATAATAATAAGAGTAATGAGTATAGTAATTGTAGTTCTATCGATCATATCTGCATAATATGGTTAATAATATGAGTTAGATTGATAATACTAAGAGTAGTGAGTATAGTAATTCTCGTTCTATCGATCATATAAGCATAATATGGCTAATAATATGAGTTAGATTGATAATAATAAGAGCAATGAGTATAGAAATTGTAGTTCTATCGATCATTTAAGCATAATATGGCTAATAATATGAGTTAGATTGATAATAATAAGAGTAATAAGTATAGTAATTGTAGCTCTATCGATCATATCGGCTTAATATGGTTAATAATATGAGTTAGAATAATAATAATAAGAGTTATAAGTATAGTAATTGTCGTTCTATCGATCATATCTGCATAATATGGTTAATAATATGAGTTAGATTGATAATAGTGAGTGTAATAAGTATAGTGAATGTCGTTCTATCGATCATATCAGCATAATATGGGTAATAATATGAGTTGGATTGATAATAGTAAGAGTAATGAGTATAGTAATTGTAGTTCTATCGATCATATAAGCATAATATGGCTAATAATATGAGTTAGATTGATAATAATAAGAGTAATAAGAAGAGTAATTGTCGTTCTATCGATCATATAAGCATAAAATGGCTAATAATATGAGTTAGATTGATAATAATAAGAGTAATAAGTATAGTAATTGTCGTTCTATCAATCATTTAAGCATAATATGTCTAATAATACGAGTTAGATTGATAATAATAACAGTAATAAGTATAGTAATTGTCGTTCTATCGATAATATAAGCATAATATGGCTAATAATATGAGTTAGATTGATAATAATAAGAGTAATAAGTACAGTAATTGTCGTTCTATCGATCATATAAGCATAATAAGGCTAATAATATGAGTTAGAGTGATAATACTAAGAGTAGTGAGTATAGTAATTCTCATTCTATCGATCATATAAGCATAATATGGCTAATAATATGAGTTAGATTGATAATACTAAGAGTAATGAGTATAGTAATTGTAGATCTATCGATCATATCTGCATAATATGGTTAATAATATGAGTCAGATTGATAATAATAAGAGTAATAAGTATAGTAATTGTCGTTCTATCAATCATTTAAGCATAATATGGCTAATAATATGAGTTAGATTGATAATAATAAGAGTAATGAGTATAGTAATTGTAGTTCTATCGATCATTTAAGCATAATATGGCTAATAATATGAGTTAGATTGATAATAATAACAGTAATAAGTATAGTAATTGTCGTTCTATCGATATTATAAGCATATTATGGCTAATAATATGAGTTAGATTGATAGTACTAAGAGTAGTGAGTATAGTAATTCTCGTTCTATCGATCATATAAGCATAATATGGCTAATAATATGAGTTAGATTGATAATAATAAGAGAAATAAGTACAGTAATTGTCGTTCTATCGATCATATAAGCATAATAAGGCTAATAATATGAGTTAGAGTGATAATATTAAGAGTAGTGAGTATAGTAATTCTCGTTCTATCGATCATATAAGCATAATATGGCTAATAATATGAGTTAGATTGATAATAATAAGAGTAATGAGTATAGTAATTGTAGTTCTATCTATCATTTAAGCATAATATGGCTAATAATATGAGTTAGATTGATAATAATAACAGTAATAAGTATAGTATTTGTCGTTCTATCGATCACATAAGCATAATATCGCTAATAATATGAGTTAGATTGATAATAATAAGAGTAACAAGTATAGTAATTGTCTTTCTATCGATCATTTAAGCACAATATGGCTAATAATATGAGTTAGATTGATAATAATAACAGTAATAAGTATAGTAATTGTCGCTCTATCGATAATATAAGCATAATATGGCTAATAATATGAGTTAGATTGATAATAATAAGAGCAATAAGTATAGTAATTGTCGTTCTATCGATCATTTAAGCATAATATGGCTAATAATATGAGTTAGATTGATAATAATAAGAGTAGTAAGTATAGTAAGTGTCGTGCTATCGATCATATCTGCATAATATGGTTAATAATATGAGTTAGATTGATAATAATAAGAGCAATAAGTATAGTAACTGTCGTTCTATCGATCATATAAGCATAATATGGCTAATAATATGAGTTAGATTGATAATAATAAGAGTAATAAGTATAGTAATTGTCGTTCTATCGATCATATAAGCATAATATGGCTAATAATATGAGTTAGATTGATAATAATAAGAGTAATGAGTATAGTTATTGTAGTTCTATCGACCATTTAAGCATAATATGGCTAATAATATGAGTTAGATTGATAGTAATAAGAGTAATAAGTATAGTATTTGTCGTTCTATCGATCACATAAGCATAATATCGCTAATAATATGAGTTAGATTGATAATAATAAGAGTAATAAGTATAGTAATTGTCTTTCTATCGATCATTTAAGCACAATATGGCTAATAATATGAGTTAGATTGATAATAATAACAGTAATAAGTATAGTAATTGTCGCTCTATCGATAATATAAGCATAATATGGCTAATAATATAAGTTAGATTGATAATACTAAGAGTAGCGAGTATAGTAATTCTCGTTCTATCGATCATATAAGCATAATATGGCTAATAATATGAGTTAGATTGATAATACTAAGAGTAATGAGTATAGTAATTGTAGTTCTATCGATCATATCTGCATGATATGGTTAATAATATGAGTTAGATCGATAATGATAAGAGTAATAAGTACAGTAATTGTCGTTCTATCGATCATATAAGCATAATATGGCTAATAATATGAGTTAGATTGATAATAATAAGAGTAATAAGTATAGTAATTGTCGTTCTATCGATCATATAAGCATAATATGGTTAATAATATGAGTTAGATTGATAATAATAAGAGTAATAAGTAGAGTAATTGTCGTTCTATCGATCATATAAGCATAATATGGCTAATAATATGAGTTAGATTGATAATAATAAGAGTAATAAGTATAGTAATTGTAGCTCTATCGATCATATCGGCTTAATATGGTTAATAATGTGAGTTAGAATGATAATAATAAGAGTTATAAGTATAGTAATTGTCGTTCTATCGATCATATCTGCATAATATGGTTAATAATATGAGTTAGATTGATAATAGTGAGTGTAATAAGTATAGTGAATGTCGTTCTATCGATCATATCAGCATAATATGGGTAATAATATGAGTTGGATTGATAATAGTAAGAGTAATGAGTATAGTAATTGTAGTTCTATCGATCATATAAGCATAATGTGGCTAATAATATGAGTTAGATTGATAATAATAAGTGTAATGAGTATAGTAATTGTAGCTCTATCGATCATATCGGCTTAATATGGTTAATAATATGAGTTAGAATGATAATAATAAGAGTAATAAGTATAGTATTTGTCGTTCTATCGATCATATAAGCAAAATATGGCTAATAATATGAGTTAGATTGATAATAATAAGAGTAATGAGTATAGTAATTGTAGTTCTATCAATCATATCTGCATAATATGGTTAATAATATGAGTTAGATTGATAATAATAAGAGTAATAAGTATAGTATTTGTCGTTCTATCGAGCATATAAGCATAATATGGCTAATAATATGAGTTAGATTGATAATAATAAGAGTAATAAGTATAGTAATTGTCGTTCTATCGATCATATCTGCATAATATGGTTAATAATATGAGTTAGATTGATAATAGTGAGTGTAATAAGTATAGTGAATGTCGCTCTATCGATCATATAAGCATAATATGGCTAATAATATGAGTTAGATTGATAATAATAAGAGTAATAAGTATAGTAATTGTCGTTCTATCGATCATATAAGCATAATATGGCTAATAATATGAGTTAGATTGATAATACTAAGAGTAGTGAGTATAGTAATTCTCGTTCTATCGATCATTTAAGCATAATATGGCGAATAATATGAGTTGGGTTGATAAAAATAAGAATAATAAGTATAGTAATTGTCGTTCTATCGATCATATAAGCATAATATGGCTAATAATATGAGTTAGATTGATAATAATAAGAGTAATGAGTATAGTAATTGTAGTTCTATCGCTCATATCTGCATATTATGGTTAATAATATGAGTTAGAATGATAATAATAAGAGTAATAAGTATAGTAATTGTCGTTCTATCGATCATATCTGCATAATATGGTTAATAATATGAGTTAGATTGATAATGGTGAGTGTAATAAGTATAGTGAATGTCGCTCTATCGATCATATCAGCATAATATGCGTAATAATATGAGTTGGATTGATAATAATAAGAGTAATGAGTATAGTAATTGTAGTTCTATCGATCATATAAGCATAATGTGGCTAATAATATGAGTTAGATTGATAATACTAAGAGTAGTGAGTATAGTAATTCTCGTTCTGTCGATCATATAAGCATAATATGGCTAATAATACGAGTTAGATTGATAATAATAAGAGTAATAAGTATAGTAATTGTAGTTCTATCGATCATATCTGCATAATATGGTTAATAATATGAGTTAGATTGATAATAATAAGAGTAATAAGTATAGTAATTGTAGTTCTATTGCTCATATAAGCATAATATGGCTAATAATATGAGTTAGATTGATAATAGTAAGAGTAATAAGTATAGTAATTGTCGTTCTATCGATCATTTAAGCATAATATGGCTAATAATGTGAGTTAGGTTGATAATAATAAGAGTAGTAAGTATAGTACATGTCGTGCTATCGATCATATCTGCATAATATGGTTAATAATATGAGTTAGATTGATAATAGTAAGAGTAATGTGTATAGTAACTGTCGTTCTATCGATCATATCTGCATAATATGGTTAATAATATGAGTTAGATTGATAATAATAAGAGTAATAAGTATAGTAATTGTCGTTCTATCGATCATATAAGCATAATACGGTTAATAATATGAGTTAGATTGATAATACTAAGAGGAGTGAGTATAGTAATTCTCGTTCTATCGATCATATAAGCATAATATGGCTAATAATATGAGTTAGATTGATAATAATAAGAGAAATAAGTACAGTAATTGTCGTTCTATCGATCATATAAGCATAATAAGGCTAATAATATGAGTTAGAGTGATAATATTAAGAGTAGTGAGTATAGTAATTCTCGTTCTATCGATCATATAAGCATAATATGGCTAATAATATGAGTTAGATTGATAATAATAAGAGTAATGAGTATAGTAATTGTAGTTCTATCGATCATATAAGCATAATATGGTTAATAATATGAGTTAGATTGATAATAATAAGAGTAATAAGTAGAGTAATTGTCGTTCTATCGATCATATAAGCATAAAATGGCTAATAATATGAGTTAGATTGATAATAATAAGAGTAATAAGTATAGTAATTGTCGTTCTATCAATCATTTAAGCATAATATGTCTAATAATACGAGTTAGATTGATAATAATAACAGTAATAAGTATAGTAATTGTCGTTCTATCGATAATATAAGCATAATATGGCTAATAATATGAGTTAGATTGATAATAATAAGAGTAATAAGTACAGTAATTGTCGTTCTATCGATCATATAAGCATAATAAGGCTAATAATATGAGTTAGAGTGATAATACTAAGAGTAGTGAGTATAGTAATTCTCATTCTATCGATCATATAAGCATAATATGGCTAATAATATGAGTTAGATTGATAATACTAAGAGTAATGAGTATAGTAATTGTAGATCTATCGATCATATCTGCATAATATGGTTAATAATATGAGTCAGATTGATAATAATAAGAGTAATAAGTATAGTAATTGTCGTTCTATCAATCATTTAAGCATAATATGGCTAATAATATGAGTTAGATTGATAATAATAAGAGTAATGAGTATAGTAATTGTAGTTCTATCGATCATTTAAGCATAATATGGCTAATAATATGAGTTAGATTGATAATAATAACAGTAATAAGTATAGTAATTGTCGTTCTATCGATATTATAAGCATATTATGGCTAATAATACGAGTTAGATTGATAGTACTAAGAGTAGTGAGTATAGTAATTCTCGTTCTATCGATCATATAAGCATAATATGGCTAATAATATGAGTTAGATTGATAATAATAAGAGAAATAAGTACAGTAATTGTCGTTCTATCGATCATATAAGCATAATAAGGCTAATAATATGAGTTAGAGTGATAATATTAAGAGTAGTGAGTATAGTAATTCTCGTTCTATCGATCATATAAGCATAATATGGCTAATAATATGAGTTAGATTGATAATAATAAGAGTAATGAGTATAGTAATTGTAGTTCTATCTATCATTTAAGCATAATATGGCTAATAATATGAGTTAGATTGATAATAATAACAGTAATAAGTATAGTATTTGTCGTTCTATCGATCACATAAGCATAATATCGCTAATAATATGAGTTAGATTGATAATAATAAGAGTAACAAGTATAGTAATTGTCTTTCTATCGATCATTTAAGCACAATATGGCTAATAATATGAGTTAGATTGATAATAATAACAGTAATAAGTATAGTAATTGTCGCTCTATCGATAATATAAGCATAATATGGCTAATAATATGAGTTAGATTGATAATAATAAGAGCAATAAGTATAGTAATTGTCGTTCTATCGATCATTTAAGCATAATATGGCTAATAATATGAGTTAGATTGATAATAATAAGAGTAGTAAGTATAGTAAGTGTCGTGCTATCGATCATATCTGCATAATATGGTTAATAATATGAGTTAGATTGATAATAATAAGAGCAATAAGTATAGTAACTGTCGTTCTATCGATCATATAAGCATAATATGGCTAATAATATGAGTTAGATTGATAATAATAAGAGTAATAAGTATAGTAATTGTCGTTCTATCGATCATATAAGCATAATATGGCTAATAATATGAGTTAGATTGATAATAATAAGAGTAATGAGTATAGTTATTGTAGTTCTATCGACCATTTAAGCATAATATGGCTAATAATATGAGTTAGATTGATAATAATAAGAGCAATGAGTATAGTAATTGTAGTTCTATCGATCATATCTGCATAATATGATTAATAATATGAGTTAGATTGATAATAATAAGAGTAATAAGTATAGTGTTTGTCGTTCTATCGAACATATAAGCATAATATGGCTAATAATATGAGTTAGATTGATAATAATAAGAGTAATGAGTATAGTAATTGTAGTTCTATCGATCATATCTGCATAATATGGTTAATAATATGAGTTAGATTGATAGTAATAAGAGTAATAAGTATAGTATTTGTCGTTCTATCGATCACATAAGCATAATATCGCTAATAATATGAGTTAGATTGATAATAATAAGAGTAATAAGTATAGTAATTGTCTTTCTATCGATCATTTAAGCACAATATGGCTAATAATATGAGTTAGATTGATAATAATAACAGTAATAAGTATAGTAATTGTCGCTCTATCGATAATATAAGCATAATATGGCTAATAATATAAGTTAGATTGATAATACTAAGAGTAGCGAGTATAGTAATTCTCGTTCTATCGATCATATAAGCATAATATGGCTAATAATATGAGTTAGATTGATAATACTAAGAGTAATGAGTATAGTAATTGTAGTTCTATCGATCATATCTGCATGATATGGTTAATAATATGAGTTAGATCGATAATGATAAGAGTAATAAGTACAGTAATTGTCGTTCTATCGATCATATAAGCATAATATGGCTAATAATATGAGTTAGATTGATAATAATAAGAGTAATAAGTATAGTAATTGTCGTTCTATCGATCATATAAGCATAATATGGTTAATAATATGAGTTAGATTGATAATAATAAGAGTAATAAGTAGAGTAATTGTCGTTCTATCGATCATATAAGCATAATATGGCTAATAATATGAGTTAGATTGATAATAATAAGAGTAATAAGTATAGTAATTGTAGCTCTATCGATCATATCGGCTTAATATGGTTAATAATGTGAGTTAGAATGATAATAATAAGAGTTATAAGTATAGTAATTGTCGTTCTATCGATCATATCTGCATAATATGGTTAATAATATGAGTTAGATTGATAATAGTGAGTGTAATAAGTATAGTGAATGTCGTTCTATCGATCATATCAGCATAATATGGGTAATAATATGAGTTGGATTGATAATAGTAAGAGTAATGAGTATAGTAATTGTAGTTCTATCGATCATATAAGCATAATGTGGCTAATAATATGAGTTAGATTGATAATAATAAGTGTAATGAGTATAGTAATTGTAGCTCTATCGATCATATCGGCTTAATATGGTTAATAATATGAGTTAGAATGATAATAATAAGAGTAATAAGTATAGTATTTGTCGTTCTATCGATCATATAAGCAAAATATGGCTAATAATATGAGTTAGATTGATAATAATAAGAGTAATGAGTATAGTAATTGTAGTTCTATCAATCATATCTGCATAATATGGTTAATAATATGAGTTAGATTGATAATAATAAGAGTAATAAGTATAGTATTTGTCGTTCTATCGAGCATATAAGCATAATATGGCTAATAATATGAGTTAGATTGATAATAATAAGAGTAATAAGTATAGTAATTGTCGTTCTATCGATCATATCTGCATAATATGGTTAATAATATGAGTTAGATTGATAATAGTGAGTGTAATAAGTATAGTGAATGTCGCTCTATCGATCATATAAGCATAATATGGCTAATAATATGAGTTAGATTGATAATAATAAGAGTAATAAGTATAGTAATTGTCGTTCTATCGATCATATAAGCATAATATGGCTAATAATATGAGTTAGATTGATAATACTAAGAGTAGTGAGTATAGTAATTCTCGTTCTATCGATCATTTAAGCATAATATGGCGAATAATATGAGTTGGGTTGATAAAAATAAGAATAATAAGTATAGTAATTGTCGTTCTATCGATCATATAAGCATAATATGGCTAATAATATGAGTTAGATTGATAATAATAAGAGTAATGAGTATAGTAATTGTAGTTCTATCGCTCATATCTGCATATTATGGTTAATAATATGAGTTAGAATGATAATAATAAGAGTAATAAGTATAGTAATTGTCGTTCTATCGATCATATCTGCATAATATGGTTAATAATATGAGTTAGATTGATAATGGTGAGTGTAATAAGTATAGTGAATGTCGCTCTATCGATCATATCAGCATAATATGCGTAATAATATGAGTTGGATTGATAATAATAAGAGTAATGAGTATAGTAATTGTAGTTCTATCGATCATATAAGCATAATGTGGCTAATAATATGAGTTAGATTGATAATACTAAGAGTAGTGAGTATAGTAATTCTCGTTCTGTCGATCATATAAGCATAATATGGCTAATAATACGAGTTAGATTGATAATAATAAGAGTAATAAGTATAGTAATTGTAGTTCTATCGATCATATCTGCATAATATGGTTAATAATATGAGTTAGATTGATAATAATAAGAGTAATAAGTATAGTAATTGTAGTTCTATTGCTCATATAAGCATAATATGGCTAATAATATGAGTTAGATTGATAATAGTAAGAGTAATAAGTATAGTAATTGTCGTTCTATCGATCATTTAAGCATAATATGGCTAATAATGTGAGTTAGGTTGATAATAATAAGAGTAGTAAGTATA
>NW_027473969.1:65530-88844 GCF_050947335.1 Megachile rotundata
TTCTATCGATCATATGAGCATAATATGGCTAATAATATGAGTTAGATTGATAATAATAAGACTAATAAGTATAGTAATTGTCGTTCTATTGATCATATCTGCATAATATGGTTAATAATATGACTTAGATTGATAATACTGAGTGTAATCAGTATAGTAATTGTCGTTCTATCGATCATATCTGCATAATGTGGTTAATAATATGAGTTAGATTGATAATATTGAGTGTAATAAGTATAGTAATTGTCGTTCTGTCGATCATATAAGCAAAATATGGCTAATAATATGAGTTAGATTGATAATAATAGAGTAATGAGTATAGTAATTGTAGTTCTATCGATTATATCTGCATAATATGGTTAATAATATGAGTTAGATTGATAATAATAAGCGTAATAAGTATAGTAATTGTAGTTCTATCGATCATATAAGCATAATATGGCTAATAATATGAGTTAGATTGATAATAATAAGAGTAATAAGTATAGCAATTGTCGTTCTATCGATCATATAAGCATAATATGGCTAATAATATGAGTTAGATTGATAATAAAAAGAGTAGTGAGTATAGTAATTGTCGTTCTATCGATCATATAAGCATAATATGGCTAATAGTGTGAGTTAGATTGATAATAATAAGAGTAATGAGTATAGTAATTGTCGTTCTATCGATCATATGAGCTTAATATGGCTAATAATATGAGTAAGATTGATAATAGTAAGAGTAATAAGTATAGTAATTGTCGTTCTATTGATCATATAAGCATAATATGGCTAATAATATGAGGTAGATTGAGAATAATAAGAGTAATAAGTATAGTAATTGTCGTCCTATCGATCATATCTGCATAATATGGATAATAATATGACTTAGAGTGATAATAGTGAGTGTAATAAGTATAGTAATTGTAGTTCTATTGCTCATATAAGCATAATATGGCTAATAATATGAGTTAGATTGATAATAATAAGAGTAATAAGTATAGTAATTGTAGTTCTATTGCTCATATAAGCATAATATGGTTAATACTATGAGTTAAATTGATAATAATAAGAGTAATGAGTATAGTAATTGTCGTTCTATCGGTCATATATGCATAATATGGCTAATAATATGAGTTAGATTGATAAAAATAAGAGAAATGAGTATAGTAATTGTCGTTCTATCGATCATATAAGCATAATATGGCTAATAATTTGAGATAGATGGATAATAATAAGAGTAATAAGTATAGTAATTGTCGTTCTATCGATCATATCTGCATAATGTGGTTAATAATATGAGTTAGATTGATAATATTGAGTGTAATAAGTATAGTAATTGTCGTTCTGTCGATCATATAAGCAAAATATGGCTAATAATATGAGTTAGATTGATAATAATAGAGTAATGAGTATAGTAATTGTAGTTCTATCGATTATATCTGCATAATATGGTTAATAATATGAGTTAGATTGATAATAATAAGCGTAATAAGTATAGTAATTGTAGTTCTATCGATCATATAAGCATAATATGGCTAATAATATGAGTTAGATTGATAATAATAAGAGTAATAAGTATAGCAATTGTCGTTCTATCGATCATATAAGCATAATATGGCTAATAATATGAGTTAGACTGATAATAAAAAGAGTAGTGAGTATAGTAATTGTCGTTCTATCGATCATATAAGCATAATATGGCTAATAGTGTTAGTTAGATTGATAATAATAAGAGTAATGAGTATAGTAATTGTCGTTCTATCGATCATATGAGCTTAATATGGCTAATAATATGAGTTAGATTGATAATAGTAAGAGTAATAAGTATAGTAATTGTCGTTCTATTGATCATATAAGCATAATATGGCTAATAATATGAGTTAGATTGATAATAATAAGAGAAATGAGTATAGTAATTGTCGCTCTATCAATCATATAAGCATAATATGGCTAATAATATGAGTTAGATTGATAATAGTAAGAGAAATAAGTATAGTAATTGTCGTTCTATTGATCATATCTGCATAATATGGTTAATAATATGACTTAGATTGATAATAGTGAGTGTAATCAGTATAGTAATTGTCGTTCTATCGATCATATCTGCATAATGTGGTTAATAATATGAGTTAGATTGATAATATTGAGTGTGACAAGTATAGTAATTGTCGTTCTGTCGATCATATAAGCATAATATGGCTAATAGTATGAGTTAGATTGATAATAATAAGAGTAATAAGTAGAGTAATTGTTGTTCTCTCGATCATATAAGCATAATATGGCTAATAATATGAGATAGATGGATAATAATAAGAGTAACAAGTATAGTAATTGTCGTCCTATCGATCATATCTGCATAATTTGGTTAATAATATGAGTTAGATTGATAATAGTGAGTGTAATAAGTATAGTAATTGTAGTTCTATTGCTCATATAAGCATAATATGGCTAATAATATGAGTTAGATTGACAATAATAAGAGTAATAAGTATAGTAATTGTCGTTCTGTCGATCATATAAGCATAATAATGCTAATAATATAAGTTAGATTGATAAAAATAAGAGGAGTGAGTATAGTAATTGTCGTCCTATCGATCATATAAGCATAATATGGCTAATAATATGAGTTAGATTGATAATAATAAGAGTAATGTGTATAGTAATTGTAGTTCTATCGATCATATAAGCATAATATGGCTAATAATGTGAGTTAGATTGATAATAATAAGAGAAATGAGTATAGTAATTGTCGTTCTATCGATCATATGAGCATAATATGGCTAATAATATGAGTTAGATTGATAATAATAAGACTAATAAGTATAGTAATTGTCGTTCTATTGATCATATCTGCATAATATGGTTAATAATATGACTTAGATTGATAATACTGAGTGTAATCAGTATAGTAATTGTCGTTCTATCGATCATATCTGCATAATGTGGTTAATAATATGAGTTAGATTGATAATATTGAGTGTAATAAGTATAGTAATTGTCGTTCTGTCGATCATATAAGCAAAATATGGCTAATAATATGAGTTAGATTGATAATAATAGAGTAATGAGTATAGTAATTGTAGTTCTATCGATTATATCTGCATAATATGGTTAATAATATGAGTTAGATTGATAATAATAAGCGTAATAAGTATAGTAATTGTAGTTCTATCGATCATATAAGCATAATATGGCTAATAATATGAGTTAGATTGATAATAATAAGAGTAATAAGTATAGCAATTGTCGTTCTATCGATCATATAAGCATAATATGGCTAATAATATGAGTTAGATTGATAATAAAAAGAGTAGTGAGTATAGTAATTGTCGTTCTATCGATCATATAAGCATAATATGGCTAATAGTGTGAGCTAGATTGATAATAATAAGAGTAATGAGTATAGTAATTGTCGTTCTATCGATCATATGAGCTTAATATGGCTAATAATATGAGTAAGATTGATAATAGTAAGAGTAATAAGTATAGTAATTGTCGTTCTATTGATCATATAAGCATAATATGGCTAATAATATGAGGTAGATTGAGAATAATAAGAGTAATAAGTATAGTAATTGTCGTCCTATCGATCATATCTGCATAATATGGATAATAATATGACTTAGAGTGATAATAGTGAGTGTAATAAGTATAGTAATTGTAGTTCTATTGCTCATATAAGCATAATATGGCTAATAATATGAGTTAGATTGATAATAATAAGAGTAATAAGTATAGTAATTGTAGTTCTATTGCTCATATAAGCATAATATGGTTAATACTATGAGTTAAATTGATAATAATAAGAGTAATGAGTATAGTAATTGTCGTTCTATCGGTCATATATGCATAATATGGCTAATAATATGAGTTAGATTGATAAAAATAAGAGAAATGAGTATAGTAATTGTCGTTCTATCGATCATATAAGCATAATATGGCTAATAATTTGAGATAGATGGATAATAATAAGAGTAATAAGTATAGTAATTGTCGTTCTATCGATCATATCTGCATAATGTGGTTAATAATATGAGTTAGATTGATAATATTGAGTGTAATAAGTATAGTAATTGTCGTTCTGTCGATCATATAAGCAAAATATGGCTAATAATATGAGTTAGATTGATAATAATAGAGTAATGAGTATAGTAATTGTAGTTCTATCGATTATATCTGCATAATATGGTTAATAATATGAGTTAGATTGATAATAATAAGCGTAATAAGTATAGTAATTGTAGTTCTATCGATCATATAAGCATAATATGGCTAATAATATGAGTTAGATTGATAATAATAAGAGTAATAAGTATAGCAATTGTCGTTCTATCGATCATATAAGCATAATATGGCTAATAATATGAGTTAGACTGATAATAAAAAGAGTAGTGAGTATAGTAATTGTCGTTCTATCGATCATATAAGCATAATATGGCTAATAGTGTTAGTTAGATTGATAATAATAAGAGTAATGAGTATAGTAATTGTCGTTCTATCGATCATATAAGCATAATATGGCTAATAATATGAGTTAGATTGATAATAATAAGAGTAATAAGTATAGTAATTGTCGTTCTATTGATCATATAAGCATAATATGGCTAATAATATGAGTTAGATTGATAATAATAAGAGAAATGAGTATAGTAATTGTCGCTCTATCAATCATATAAGCATAATATGGCTAATAATATGAGTTAGATTGATAATAGTAAGAGAAATAAGTATAGTAATTGTCGTTCTATTGATCATATCTGCATAATATGGTTAATAATATGACTTAGATTGATAATAGTGAGTGTAATCAGTATAGTAATTGTCGTTCTATCGATCATATCTGCATAATGTGGTTAATAATATGAGTTAGATTGATAATATTGAGTGTGACAAGTATAGTAATTGTCGTTCTGTCGATCATATAAGCATAATATGGCTAATAGTATGAGTTAGATTGATAATAATAAGAGTAATAAGTAGAGTAATTGTTGTTCTCTCGATCATATAAGCATAATATGGCTAATAATATGAGATAGATGGATAATAATAAGAGTAACAAGTATAGTAATTGTCGTCCTATCGATCATATCTGCATAATTTGGTTAATAATATGAGTTAGATTGATAATAGTGAGTGTAATAAGTATAGTAATTGTAGTTCTATTGCTCATATAAGCATAATATGGCTAATAATATGAGTTAGATTGACAATAATAAGAGTAATAAGTATAGTAATTGTCGTTCTGTCGATCATATAAGCATAATAATGCTAATAATATAAGTTAGATTGATAAAAATAAGAGGAGTGAGTATAGTAATTGTCGTCCTATCGATCATATAAGCATAATATGGCTAATAATATGAGTTAGATTGATAATAATAAGAGTAATGTGTATAGTAATTGTAGTTCTATCGATCATATAAGCATAATATGGCTAATAATGTGAGTTAGATTGATAATAATAAGAGAAATGAGTATAGTAATTGTCGTTCTATCGATCATATGAGCATAATATGGCTAATAATATGAGTTAGATTGATAATAATAAGACTAATAAGTATAGTAATTGTCGTTCTATTGATCATATCTGCATAATATGGTTAATAATATGACTTAGATTGATAATACTGAGTGTAATCAGTATAGTAATTGTCGTTCTATCGATCATATCTGCATAATGTGGTTAATAATATGAGTTAGATTGATAATATTGAGTGTAATAAGTATAGTAATTGTCGTTCTGTCGATCATATAAGCAAAATATGGCTAATAATATGAGTTAGATTGATAATAATAGAGTAATGAGTATAGTAATTGTAGTTCTATCGATTATATCTGCATAATATGGTTAATAATATGAGTTAGATTGATAATAATAAGCGTAATAAGTATAGTAATTGTAGTTCTATCGATCATATAAGCATAATATGGCTAATAATATGAGTTAGATTGATAATAATAAGAGTAATAAGTATAGCAATTGTCGTTCTATCGATCATATAAGCATAATATGGCTAATAATATGAGTTAGATTGATAATAAAAAGAGTAGTGAGTATAGTAATTGTCGTTCTATCGATCATATAAGCATAATATGGCTAATAGTGTGAGTTAGATTGATAATAATAAGAGTAATGAGTATAGTAATTGTCGTTCTATCGATCATATGAGCTTAATATGGCTAATAATATGAGTAAGATTGATAATAGTAAGAGTAATAAGTATAGTAATTGTCGTTCTATTGATCATATAAGCATAATATGGCTAATAATATGAGGTAGATTGAGAATAATAAGAGTAATAAGTATAGTAATTGTCGTCCTATCGATCATATCTGCATAATATGGATAATAATATGACTTAGAGTGATAATAGTGAGTGTAATAAGTATAGTAATTGTAGTTCTATTGCTCATATAAGCATAATATGGCTAATAATATGAGTTAGATTGATAATAATAAGAGTAATAAGTATAGTAATTGTAGTTCTATTGCTCATATAAGCATAATATGGTTAATACTATGAGTTAAATTGATAATAATAAGAGTAATGAGTATAGTAATTGTCGTTCTATCGGTCATATATGCATAATATGGCTAATAATATGAGTTAGATTGATAAAAATAAGAGAAATGAGTATAGTAATTGTCGTTCTATCGATCATATAAGCATAATATGGCTAATAATTTGAGATAGATGGATAATAATAAGAGTAATAAGTATAGTAATTGTCGTTCTATCGATCATATCTGCATAATGTGGTTAATAATATGAGTTAGATTGATAATATTGAGTGTAATAAGTATAGTAATTGTCGTTCTGTCGATCATATAAGCAAAATATGGCTAATAATATGAGTTAGATTGATAATAATAGAGTAATGAGTATAGTAATTGTAGTTCTATCGATTATATCTGCATAATATGGTTAATAATATGAGTTAGATTGATAATAATAAGCGTAATAAGTATAGTAATTGTAGTTCTATCGATCATATAAGCATAATATGGCTAATAATATGAGTTAGATTGATAATAATAAGAGTAATAAGTATAGCAATTGTCGTTCTATCGATCATATAAGCATAATATGGCTAATAATATGAGTTAGACTGATAATAAAAAGAGTAGTGAGTATAGTAATTGTCGTTCTATCGATCATATAAGCATAATATGGCTAATAGTGTTAGTTAGATTGATAATAATAAGAGTAATGAGTATAGTAATTGTCGTTCTATCGATCATATGAGCTTAATATGGCTAATAATATGAGTTAGATTGATAATAGTAAGAGTAATAAGTATAGTAATTGTCGTTCTATTGATCATATAAGCATAATATGGCTAATAATATGAGGTAGATTGAGAATAATAAGAGTAATAAGTATAGTAATTGTCGTCCTATCGATCATATCTGCATAATATGGATAATAATATGACTTAGAGTGATAATAGTGAGTGTAATAAGTATAGTAATTGTAGTTTTATTGCTCATATAAGCATAATATGGCTAATAATATGAGTTAGATTGATAATAATAAGAGTAATAAGTATAGTAATTGTAGTTCTATTGCTCATATAAGCATAATATGGTTAATACTATGAGTTAAATTGATAATAATAAGAGTAATGAGTATAGTAATTGTCGTTCTATCGGTCATATATGCATAATATGGCTAATAATATGAGTTAGATTGATAAAAATAAGAGAAATGAGTATAGTAATTGTCGTTCTATCGATCATATAAGCATAATATGGCTAATAATTTGAGATAGATGGATAATAATAAGAGTAATAAGTAAAGTAATTGTCGTCCTATCGATCATATCTGCATAATATGGTTAATAGTATGAGTTAGATTGATAATAGTGAGTGTAATAAGTATAGTAATTGTAGTTCTATTGCTCATATAAGCTTAATATGGTTAATAATATGCCTTAGATTGATAATAATAAGAGTAATGAATATAGTAATTGCCGTTCTATCGATCATATAAGCATAATATGGCTAATAATATGAGTTAGATTGATAATAATAAGAGTAATGAGTATAGTAATTGTCGTTCTATCGGTCATATATGCATAATATGGCTAATAATATGAGTTAGATTGATAATAGTAAGAGAAATGAGTATAGTAATTGTCGTTCTATCGATCATATAAGCATAATATGGCTAATAATATGAGTTAGATTGATAATAATAGAGTAATGAGTATAGTAATTGTAGTTCTATCGGTCATATATGCATAATATGCCTAATAATATGAGTTAGATTGATAATAGTAAGAGAAATGAGTATAGTAATTGTCATTCTATCGATCATATAAGCATAATATGGCTAATAATATGAGTTAGATTGATAATAATAGAGTAATGAGTATAGTAATTGTAGTTCTATCGATTATATCTGCATAATATGGTTAATAATATGAGTTAGATTGATAATAATAAGCGTAATAAGTATAGTAATTGTAGTTCTATCGATCATATAAGCATAATATGGCTGATAATATGAGTTAGATTGATAATAATAGAGTAATGAGTATAGTAATTGTAGTTCTATCGATTATATCTGCATAATATGGTTAATAATATGAGTTAGATTGATAATAATAAGCGTAATAAGTATAGTAATTGTAGTTCTATCGATCATATAAGCATAATATGGCTGATAATATGAGTTAGATTTATAATAATAAGAGTAACGAGTATAGTAATTGTAGTTCTATCGATCATATAAGCATAATATGGCTAATAATGTGAGTTAGATTGATAATAATAAGAGTAATGAGTATAGTAATTGTCGTTCTATCGATCATATGAGCATAATATGGCTAATAATATGAGTTAGATTGATAATAATAAGACTAATAAGTATAGTAATTGTCGTTCTATTGATCATATCTGCATAATATGGTTAATAATATGACTTAGATTGATAATACTGAGTGTAAACAGTATAGTAATTGTCGTTCTATCGATCATATCTGCATAATGTGGTTAATAATATGAGTTAGATTGATAATATTGAGTGTAATAAGTATAGTAATTGTCGTTCTGTCGATCATATAAGCAAAATATGGCTAATAATATGAGTTAGATTGATAATAATAGAGTAAAGAGTATAGTAATTGTAGTTCTATCGATTATATCTGCATAATATGGTTAATAATATGAGTTAGATTGATAATAATAAGCGTAATAAGTACAGTAATTGTAGTTCTATCGATCATATAAGCATAATATGGCTAATAATATGAGTTAGATTGATAATAATGAGAGTAATAAGTATAGTAATTGTCGTTCTATCGATCATATAAGCATAATATGGCTAATAATATGAGTTAGATTGATAATAAAAAGAGTAGTGAGTATAGTAATTGTCGTTCTATCGATCATATAAGCATAATATGGCTAATAGTGTGAGTTAGATTGATAATAATAAGAGTAATGAGTATAGTAATTGTCGTTCTATCGATCATATGAGCTTAATATGGCTAATAATATGAGTTAGATTGATAATAGTAAGAGTAATAAGTATAGTAATTGTCGTTCTATTGATCATATAAGCATAATATGGCTAATAATATGAGGTAGATTGAGAATAATAAGAGTAATAAGTATAGTAATTGTCGTCCTATCGATCATATCTGCATAATATGGATAATAATATGACTTAGAGTGATAATAGTGAGTGTAATAAGTATAGTAATTGTAGTTCTATTGCTCATATAAGCATAATATGGCTAATAATATGAGTTAGATTGATAATAATAAGAGTAATAAGTATAGTAATTGTAGTTCTATTGCTCATATAAGCATAATATGGTTAATACTATGAGTTAAATTGATAATAGTAAGAGAAATGAGTATAGTAATTGTCGTTCTATCGATCATATAAGCATAATATGGATAATAATATGAGTTAGATTGATAATAGTAAGAGTAATAAGTATAGTAATTGTCGTTCTATTGATCATATAAGCATAATATGGCTAATAATATGAGGTAGATTGAGAATAATAAGAGTAATAAGTATAGTAATTGTCGTCCTATCGATCATATCTGCATAATATGGATAATAATATGACTTAGAGTGATAATAGTGAGTGTAATAAGTATAGTAATTGTAGTTCTATTGCTCATATAAGCATAATATGGCTAATAATATGAGTTAGATTGATAATAATAAGAGTAATAAGTATAGTAATTGTAGTTCTATTGCCCATATAAGCATAATATGGTTAATACTATGAGTTAAATTGATAATAATAAGAGTAATGAGTATAGTAATTGTCGTTCTATCGGTCATATATGCATAATATGGCTAATAATATGAGTTAGATTGATAAAAATAAGAGAAATGAGTATAGTAATTGTCGCTCTATCGATCATATAAGCATAATATAGCTAATAATTTGAGATAGATGGATAATAATAAGAGTAATAAGTATAGTAATTGTCGTCCTATCGATCATATCTGCATAGTAAGGTTAATAGTATGAGTTAGATTGATAATAGTGAGTGTAATAAGTATAGTAATTGTAGTTCTATTGCTCATATAAGCTTAATATGGTTAATAATATGCCTTAGATTGATAGTAATAAGAGTAATGAATATAGTAATTGCCGTTCTATCGATCATATAAGCATAATATGGCTAATAATATGAGTTAGATTGATAATAATAAGAGTAATGAGTATAGTAATTGTCGTTCTATCGGTCATATATGCATAATATGGCTAATAATATGAGTTAGATTGATAATAGTAAGAGAAATGAGTATAGTAATTGTCGTTCTATCGATCATATAAGCATAATATGGCTAATAATATGAGTTAGATTGATAATAATAGAGTAATGAGTATAGTAATTGTAGTTCTATCGATTATATCTGCATAATATGGTTAATAATATGAGTTAGATTGATAATAATAAGCGTAATAAGTATAGTAATTGTAGTTCTATCGATCATATAAGCATAATATGGCTGATAATATGAGTTAGATTTATAATAATAAGAGTAACGAGTATAGTAATTGTAGTTCTATAGATTATATCTGCATAATATGGCTAATAATATGAGTTAGATTGATAATAATAAGAGTAAAAAGTATAGTAAATGTCGTTCTATCGATCATATAAGCATAATATGGCTAATAATATGAGTTAGATTGATAATAATAAGAGTAATAAGTATAGTAATTGTCGTTCTATTGATCATATAAGCATAATATGGCTAATAATATGAGTTAGATTGATAATAATAAGAGTAATGAGTATAGTAATTGTCGTTCTATCGGTCATATATGCATAATATGGCTAATAATATGAGTTAGATTGATAATAGTAAGAGAAATGAGTATAGTAATTGTCGTTCTATCGATCATATAAGCATAATATGGCTAATAATATGAGTTAGACTGATAATAGTGAGTGTAATCAGTATAGTAATTGTCGTTCTGTCGATCATATAAGCATAATATGGCTAATAGTATGAGTTAGATTAATAATAATAAGAGTAATAAGTAGAGTAATTGTCGTTCTCTCGATCATATAAGCATAATATGGCTAATAATATGAGATAGATGGATAATAATAAGAGTAATAAGTATAGTAATTGTCGTCCTATCGATCATATCTGCATAATTTGGTTAATAATATGAGTTAGATTGATAATAGTGAGTGTAATAAGTATAGTGATTGTAGTTCTATTGCTCATATAAGCATAATATTGCTAATAATATGAGTTAGATTGATAATAATAAGAGTAATAAGTATAGTAATTGTCGTTCTATCGATCATATAAGCATAATATGGCTAATAATATGAGATAGATTGATAATAATAGAGTAATAAGTATAGTAATTGTCGTTCTATTGATCATATAAGCATAATATGGCTAATAATATGAGTTAGATTGATAATAATAAGAGTAATGAGTATAGTAATTGTCGTTCTATCGGTCATATATGCATAATATGGCTAATAATATAAGTTAGATTGATAATAGTAAGAGAAATGAGTATAGTAATTGTCGTTCTATCGATCATATAAGCATAATATGGCTAATAATATGAGTTAGACTGATAATAGTGAGTGTAATCAGTATAGTAATTGTCGTTCTGTCGATCATATAAGCATAATATGGCTAATAGTATGAGTTAGATTAATAATAATAAGAGTAATAAGTAGAGTAATTGTCGTTCTCTCGATCATATAAGCATAATATGGCTAATAATATGAGATAGATGGATAATAATAAGAGTAATAAGTATAGTAATTGTCGTCCTATCGATCATATCTGCATAATTTGGTTAATAATATGAGTTAGATTGATAATACTGAGTGTAATAAGTATAGTGATTGTAGTTCTATTGCTCATATAAGCATAATATTGCTAATAATATGAGTTAGATTGATAATAATAAGAGTAATAAGTATAGTAATTGTCGTTCTATCGATCATATAAGCATAATATGGCTAATAATATGAGTTAGATTGATAATGATAAGAGTAATAAGTATAGTAATTGTCGTTCTATATGTCATATAACCGTAATATGGCTAATAATATCCGTTAGATTGATAATAATAAGAGTAATAAGTATAGTAATTGTCGTTCTATCGATCATATAAGCATAATATGGCTAATAATATGAGTTAGATTGATAATAGTGAGTGTAATAAGTATAGTGATTGTAGTTCTATTGCTCATATAAGCATAATATTGCTAATAATATGAGTTAGATTGATAATAATAAGAGTAATAAGTATAGTAATTGTCGTTCTATCGATCATATAAGCATAATATGGCTAATAATATGAGATAGATTGATAATAATAGAGTAATAAGTATAGTAATTGTCGTTCTATTGATCATATAAGCATAATATGGCTAATAATATGAGTTAGATTGATAATAATAAGAGTAATGAGTATAGTAATTGTCGTTCTATCGGTCATATATGCATAATATGGCTAATAATATGAGTTAGATTGATAATAGTAAGAGAAATGAGTATAGTAATTGTCGTTCTATCGATCATATAAGCATAATATGGCTAATAATATGAGTTAGACTGATAATAGTGAGTGTAATCAGTATAGTAATTGTCGTTCTGTCGATCATATAAGCATAATATGGCTAATAGTATGAGTTAGATTAATAATAATAAGAGTAATAAGTAGAGTAATTGTCGTTCTCTCGATCATATAAGCATAATATGGCTAATAATATGAGATAGATGGATAATAATAAGAGTAATAAGTATAGTAATTGTCGTCCTATCGATCATATCTGCATAATTTGGTTAATAATATGAGTTAGATTGATAATACTGAGTGTAATAAGTATAGTGATTGTAGTTCTATTGCTCATATAAGCATAATATTGCTAATAATATGAGTTAGATTGATAATAATAAGAGTAATAAGTATAGTAATTGTCGTTCTATCGATCATATAAGCATAATATGGCTAATAATATGAGTTAGATTGATAATGATAAGAGTAATAAGTATAGTAATTGTCGTTCTATATGTCATATAACCGTAATATGGCTAATAATATCCGTTAGATTGATAATAATAAGAGTAATAAGTATAGTAATTGTCGTTCTATCGATCATATAAGCATAATATGGCTAATAATATGAGTTAGATTGATAATAATAAGAGTAAAAAGTATAGTAGTTGTCGTTCTATCGATCATATAAGCATAATATGGCTAATAATATGAGGTAGATTGATAATAATAAGAGTAATAAGTATAGTAATTGTCGTCCTATCGATCATATTTGCATAATATGGTTAATAATATGAGTTGGATTGATAATAGTGAGTGTAATAAATATAGTAATTGTAGTTCTATTGCTCATATAAGCATAATATGGCTAATAATATGAGTTAGATTGATAATAATAAGAGCAATAAGTATAGTAATTGTCGTTCTATCGATCATATAAGCATAATATGGCTGATAATATGAGTTAGATTGATAATGAAAAGAGTAGTGAGTATAGTAATTGTCGTTCTATCGATCATATAAGCATAATATGGCTAATAATATGAGTTAGATTGATAATAATAGAGTAATGAGTATAGTAATTGTAGTTCTATCGATTATATCTGCATAATATGGTTAATACTATGAGTTAAATTGATAATAATAAGTGTAATGAGTATAGTAATAGTCGTTCTATCGGTCATATATGCATAATATGGCTAATAATATGAGTTAGATTGATAAAAATAAGAGAAATGAGTATAGTAATTGTCGTTCTATCGGTCATATATGCATAATATGGCTAATAATATGAGTTAGATTGATAAAAATAAGAGAAATGAGTATAGTAATTGTCGTTCTATCGATCATATAAGCATAATATGGCTGATAATATGAGTTAGATTAATAATAATAAGAGTAATGAGTATAGTAATTGTAGTTCTATAGATTATATCTGCATAATATGGCTAATAATATGACTTAGATTGATAATAGTGAGTGTAATCAGTATAGTAATTGTCGTTCTATCGATCATATCTGCATAATGTGGTTAATAATATGAGTTAGATTGATAATATTGAGTGTGACAAGTATAGTAATTGTCGTTCTATCGATCATATCTGCATAATGTGGTTAATAATATGAGTTAGATTGATAATATTGAGTGTGACAAGTATAGTAATTGTCGTTCTGTCGATCATATAAGCATAATATGGCTAATAGTATGAGTTAGATTGATAATAATAAGAGTAATAAGTAGAGTAATTGTTGTTCTCTCGATCATATAAGCATAATATGGCTAATAATATGAGATAGATGGATAATAATAAGAGTAACAAGTATAGTAATTGTCGTCCTATCGATCATATCTGCATAATTTGGTTAATAATATGAGTTAGATTGATAATAGTGAGTGTAATAAGTATAGTAATTGTAGTTCTATTGCTCATATAAGCATAATATGGCTAATAATATGAGTTAGATTGACAATAATAAGAGTAATAAGTATAGTAATTGTCGTTCTGTCGATCATATAAGCATAATAATGCTAATAATATGAGTTAGATTGATAAAAATAAGAGGAGTGAGTATAGTAATTGTCGTCCTATCGATCATATAAGCATAATATGGCTAATAATATGAGTTAGATTGATAATAATAAGAGTAATGTGTATAGTAATTGTAGTTCTATCGATCATATAAGCATAATATGGCTAATAATGTGAGTTAGATTGATAATAATAAGAGAAATGAGTATAGTAATTGTCGTTCTATCGATCATATGAGCATAATATGGCTAATAATATGAGTTAGATTGATAATAATAAGACTAATAAGTATAGTAATTGTCGTTCTATTGATCATATCTGCATAATATGGTTAATAATATGACTTAGATTGATAATACTGAGTGTAATCAGTATAGTAATTGTCGTTCTATCGATCATATCTGCATAATGTGGTTAATAATATGAGTTAGATTGATAATATTGAGTGTAATAAGTATAGTAATTGTCGTTCTGTCGATCATATAAGCAAACTATGGCTAATAATATGAGTTAGATTGATAATAATAGAGTAATGAGTATAGTAATTGTAGTTCTATCGATTATATCTGCATAATATGGTTAATAATATGAGTTAGATTGATAATAATAAGCGTAATAAGTATAGTAATTGTAGTTCTATCGATCATATAAGCATAATATGGCTAATAATATGAGTTAGATTGATAATAATAAGAGTAATAAGTATAGTAATTGTCGTCCTATCGATCATATCTGCATAATTTGGTTAATAATATGAGTTAGATTGATAATAGTGAGTGTAATAAGTATAGTAATTGTAGTTCTATTGCTCATATAAGCATAATATGGCTAATAATATGAGTTAGATTGACAATAATAAGAGTAATAAGTATAGTAATTGTCGTTCTGTCGATCATATAAGCATAATAATGCTAATAATATGAGTTAGATTGATAAAAATAAGAGGAGTGAGTATAGTAATTGTCGTCCTATCGATCATATAAGCATAATATGGCTAATAATATGAGTTAGATTGATAATAATAAGAGTAATGTGTATAGTAATTGTAGTTCTATCGATCATATAAGCATAATATGGCTAATAATGTGAGTTAGATTGATAATAATAAGAGAAATGAGTATAGTAATTGTCGTTCTATCGATCATATGAGCATAATATGGCTAATAATATGAGTTAGATTGATAATAATAAGACTAATAAGTATAGTAATTGTCGTTCTATTGATCATATCTGCATAATATGGTTAATAATATGACTTAGATTGATAATACTGAGTGTAATCAGTATAGTAATTGTCGTTCTATCGATCATATCTGCATAATGTGGTTAATAATATGAGTTACATTGATAATATTGAGTGTAATAAGTATAGTAATTGTCGTTCTGTCGATCATATAAGCAAAATATGGCTAATAATATGAGTTAGATTGATAATAATAGAGTAATGAGTATAGTAATTGTAGTTCTATCGATTATATCTGCATAATATGGTTAATAATATGAGTTAGATTGATAATAATAAGCGTAATAAGTATAGTAATTGTAGTTCTATCGATCATATAAGCATAATATGGCTAATAATATGAGTTAGATTGATAATAATAAGAGTAATAAGTATAGCAATTGTCGTTCTATCGATCATATAAGCATAATATGGCTAATAATATGAGTTAGATTGATAATAAAAAGAGTAGTGAGTATAGTAATTGTCGTTCTATCGATCATATAAGCATAATATGGCTAATAGTGTGAGTTAGATTGATAATAATAAGAGTAATGAGTATAGTAATTGTCGTTCTATCGATCATATGAGCTTAATATGGCTAATAATATGAGTTAGATTGATAATAGTAAGAGTAATAAGTATAGTAATTGTCGTTCTATTGATCATATAAGCATAATATGGCTAATAATATGAGGTAGATTGAGAATAATAAGAGTAATAAGTATAGTAATTGTCGTCCTATCGATCATATCTGCATAATATGGATAATAATATGACTTAGAGTGATAATAGTGAGTGTAATAAGTATAGTAATTGTAGTTCTATTGCTCATATAAGCATAATATGGCTAATAATATGAGTTAGATTGATAATAATAAGAGTAATAAGTATAGTAATTGTAGTTCTATTGCTCATATAAGCATAATATGGTTAATACTATGAGTTAAATTGATAATAATAAGAGTAATGAGTATAGTAATTGTCGTTCTATCGGTCATATATGCATAATATGGCTAATAATATGAGTTAGATTGATAAAAATAAGAGAAATGAGTATAGTAATTGTCGTTCTATCGATCATATAAGCATAATATGGCTAATAATTTGAGATAGATGGATAATAATAAGAGTAATAAGTATAGTAATTGTCGTTCTATCGATCATATCTGCATAATGTGGTTAATAATATGAGTTAGATTGATAATATTGAGTGTAATAAGTATAGTAATTGTCGTTCTGTCGATCATATAAGCAAAATATGGCTAATAATATGAGTTAGATTGATAATAATAGAGTAAAGAGTACAGTAATTGTAGTTCTATCGATCATATAAGCATAATAATGCTAATAATATGAGTTAGATTGATAAAAATAAGAGGAGTGAGTATAGTAATTGTCGTCCTATCGATCATATAAGCATAATATGGCTAATAATATGAGTTAGATTGATAATAATAAGAGTAATGTGTATAGTAATTGTAGTTCTATCGATCATATAAGCATAATATGGCTAATAATATGAGTTAGATTGATAATAGTAAGAGTAATAAGTATAGTAATTGTCGTTCTATTGATCATATAAGCATAATATGGCTAATAATATGAGGTAGATTGAGAATAATAAGAGTAATAAGTATAGTAATTGTCGTCCTATCGATCATATCTGCATAATATGGATAATAATATGACTTAGAGTGATAATAGTGAGTGTAATAAGTATAGTAATTGTAGTTCTATTGCTCATATAAGCATAATATGGCTAATAATATGAGTTAGATTGATAATAATAAGAGTAATAAGTATAGTAATTGTAGTTCTATTGCTCATATAAGCATAATATGGTTAATACTATGAGTTAAATTGATAATAATAAGAGTAATGAGTATAGTAATTGTCGTTCTATCGGTCATATATGCATAATATGGCTAATAATATGAGTTAGATTGATAAAAATAAGAGAAATGAGTATAGTAATTGTCGTTCTATCGATCATATAAGCATAATATGGCTAATAATTTGAGATAGATGGATAATAATAAGAGTAATAAGTATAGTAATTGTCGTTCTATCGATCATATCTGCATAATGTGGTTAATAATATGAGTTAGATTGATAATATTGAGTGTAATAAGTATAGTAATTGTCGTTCTGTCGATCATATAAGCAAAATATGGCTAATAATATGAGTTAGATTGATAATAATAGAGTAAAGAGTATAGTAATTGTAGTTCTATCGATTATATCTGCATAATATGGTTAATAATATGAGTTAGATTGATAATAATAAGCGTAATAAGTACAGTAATTGTAGTTCTATCGATCATATAAGCATAATATGGCTAATAATATGAGTTAGATTGATAATAATAAGAGTAATAAGTATAGTAATTGTCGTTCTATTGATCATATAAGCATAATATGGCTAATAATATGAGTTAGATTGATAATAATAAGAGTAATGAGTATAGTAATTGTCGTTCTATCGGTCATATATGCATAATATGGCTAATAATATGAGTTAGATTGATAATAGTGAGTGTAATAAGTATAGTGATTGTAGTTCTATTGCTCATATAAGCATAATATTGCTAATAATATGAGTTAGATTGATAATAATAAGAGTAATAAGTATAGTAATTGTCGTTCTATCGATCATATAAGCATAATATGGCTAATAATATGAGATAGATTGATAATAATAGAGTAATAAGTATAGTAATTGTCGTTCTATTGATCATATAAGCATAATATGGCTAATAATATGAGTTAGATTGATAATAATAAGAGTAATGAGTATAGTAATTGTCGTTCTATCGGTCATATATGCATAATATGGCTAATAATATGAGTTAGATTGATAATAGTAAGAGAAATGAGTATAGTAATTGTCGCTCTATCGATCATATAAGCATAATATGGCTAATAATATGAGTTAGACTGATAATAGTGAGTGTAATCAGTATAGTAATTGTCGTTCTGTCGATCATATAAGCATAATATGGCTAATAGTATGAGTTAGATTAATAATAATAAGAGTAATAAGTAGAGTAATTGTCGTTCTCTCGATCATATAAGCATAATATGGCTAATAATATGAGATAGATGGATAATAATAAGAGTAATAAGTATAGTAATTGTCGTCCTATCGATCATATCTGCATAATTTGGTTAATAATATGAGTTAGATTGATAATACTGAGTGTAATAAGTATAGTGATTGTAGTTCTATTGCTCATATAAGCATAATATTGCTAATAATATGAGTTAGATTGATAATAATAAGAGTAATAAGTATAGTAATTGTCGTTCTATCGATCATATAAGCATAATATGGCTAATAATATGAGTTAGATTGATAATGATAAGAGTAATAAGTATAGTAATTGTCGTTCTATATGTCATATAACCGTAATATGGCTAATAATATCCGTTAGATTGATAATAATAAGAGTAATAAGTATAGTAATTGTCGTTCTATCGATCATATAAGCATAATATGGCTAATAATATGAGTTAGATTGATAATAATAAGAATAAAAAGTATAGTAGTTGTCGTTCTATCGATCATATAAGCATAATATGGCTAATAATATGAGGTAGATTGATAATAATAAGAGTAATACGTATAGTAATTGTCGTCCTATCGATCATATTTGCATAATATGGTTAATAATATGAGTTGGATTGATAATAGTGAGTGTAATAAATATAGTAATTGTAGTTCTATTGCTCATATAAGCATAATATGGCTAATAATATGAGTTAGATTGATAATAATAAGAGCAATAAGTATAGTAATTGTCGTTCTATCGATCATATAAGCATAATATGGCTGATAATATGAGTTAGATTGATAATGAAAAGAGTAGTGAGTATAGTAATTGTCGTTCTATCGATCATATAAGCATAATATGGCTAATAATATGAGTTAGATTGATAATAATAGAGTAATGAGTATAGTAATTGTAGTTCTATCGATTATATCTGCATAATATGGTTAATACTATGAGTTAAATTGATAATAATAAGTGTAATGAGTATAGTAATAGTCGTTCTATCGGTCATATATGCATAATATGGCTAATAATATGAGTTAGATTGATAAAAATAAGAGAAATGAGTATAGTAATTGTCGTTCTATCGGTCATATATGCATAATATGGCTAATAATATGAGTTAGATTGATAAAAATAAGAGAAATGAGTATAGTAATTGTCGTTCTATCGATCATATAAGCATAATATGGCTGATAATATGAGTTAGATTAATAATAATAAGAGTAATGAGTATAGTAATTGTAGTTCTATAGATTATATCTGCATAATATGGCTAATAATATGACTTAGATTGATAATAGTGAGTGTAATCAGTATAGTAATTGTCGTTCTATCGATCATATCTGCATAATGTGGTTAATAATATGAGTTAGATTGATAATATTGAGTGTGACAAGTATAGTAATTGTCGTTCTATCGATCATATCTGCATAATGTGGTTAATAATATGAGTTAGATTGATAATATTGAGTGTGACAAGTATAGTAATTGTCGTTCTGTCGATCATATAAGCATAATATGGCTAATAGTATGAGTTAGATTGATAATAATAAGAGTAATAAGTAGAGTAATTGTTGTTCTCTCGATCATATAAGCATAATATGGCTAATAATATGAGATAGATGGATAATAATAAGAGTAACAAGTATAGTAATTGTCGTCCTATCGATCATATCTGCATAATTTGGTTAATAATATGAGTTAGATTGATAATAGTGAGTGTAATAAGTATAGTAATTGTAGTTCTATTGCTCATATAAGCATAATATGGCTAATAATATGAGTTAGATTGATAATAGTGAGTGTAATAAGTATAGTAATTGTCGTTCTATCGATCATATAAGCATAATATGGCTAATAATATGAGTTAGATTGATAATGATAAGAGTAATAAGTATAGTAATTGTCGTTCTATATGTCATATAACCGTAATATGGCTAATAATATCCGTTAGATTGATAATAATAAGAGTAATAAGTATAGTAATTGTCGTTCTATCGATCATATAAGCATAATATGGCTAATAATATGAGTTAGATTGATAATAGTGAGTGTAATAAGTATAGTGATTGTAGTTCTATTGCTCATATAAGCATAATATTGCTAATAATATGAGTTAGATTGATAATAATAAGAGTAATAAGTATAGTAATTGTCGTTCTATCGATCATATAAGCATAATATGGCTAATAATATGAGATAGATTGATAATAATAGAGTAATAAGTATAGTAATTGTCGTTCTATTGATCATATAAGCATAATATGGCTAATAATATGAGTTAGATTGATAATAATAAGAGTAATGAGTATAGTAATTGTCGTTCTATCGGTCATATATGCATAATATGGCTAATAATATGAGTTAGATTGATAATAGTAAGAGAAATGAGTATAGTAATTGTCGTTCTATCGATCATATAAGCATAATATGGCTAATAATATGAGTTAGACTGATAATAGTGAGTGTAATCAGTATAGTAATTGTCGTTCTGTCGATCATATAAGCATAATATGGCTAATAGTATGAGTTAGATTAATAATAATAAGAGTAATAAGTAGAGTAATTGTCGTTCTCTCGATCATATAAGCATAATATGGCTAATAATATGAGATAGATGGATAATAATAAGAGTAATAAGTATAGTAATTGTCGTCCTATCGATCATATCTGCATAATTTGGTTAATAATATGAGTTAGATTGATAATACTGAGTGTAATAAGTATAGTGATTGTAGTTCTATTGCTCATATAAGCATAATATTGCTAATAATATGAGTTAGATTGATAATAATAAGAGTAATAAGTATAGTAATTGTCGTTCTATCGATCATATAAGCATAATATGGCTAATAATATGAGTTAGATTGATAATGATAAGAGTAATAAGTATAGTAATTGTCGTTCTATATGTCATATAACCGTAATATGGCTAATAATATCCGTTAGATTGATAATAATAAGAGTAATAAGTATAGTAATTGTCGTTCTATCGATCATATAAGCATAATATGGCTAATAATATGAGTTAGATTGATAATAATAAGAGTAAAAAGTATAGTAGTTGTCGTTCTATCGATCATATAAGCATAATATGGCTAATAATATGAGGTAGATTGATAATAATAAGAGTAATAAGTATAGTAATTGTCGTCCTATCGATCATATTTGCATAATATGGTTAATAATATGAGTTGGATTGATAATAGTGAGTGTAATAAGTATAGTAATTGTAGTTCTATTGCTCATATAAGCATAATATGGCTAATAATATGAGTTAGATTGATAATAATAAGAGCAATAAGTATAGTAATTGTCGTTCTATCGATCATATAAGCATAATATGGCTGATAATATGAGTTAGATTGATAATGAAAAGAGTAGTGAGTATAGTAATTGTCGTTCTATCGATCATATAAGCATAATATGGCTAATAATATGAGTTAGATTGATAATAATAGAGTAATGAGTATAGTAATTGTAGTTCTATCGATTATATCTGCATAATATGGTTAATACTATGAGTTAAATTGATAATAATAAGTGTAATGAGTATAGTAATAGTCGTTCTATCGGTCATATATGCATAATATGGCTAATAATATGAGTTAGATTGATAAAAATAAGAGAAATGAGTATAGTAATTGTCGTTCTATCGGTCATATATGCATAATATGGCTAATAATATGAGTTAGATTGATAAAAATAAGAGAAATGAGTATAGTAATTGTCGTTCTATCGATCATATAAGCATAATATGGCTGATAATATGAGTTAGATTAATAATAATAAGAGTAATGAGTATAGTAATTGTAGTTCTATAGATTATATCTGCATAATATGGCTAATAATATGAGTTAGATTGATAATAATAAGAGTAATGAGTATAGTAATTGTCGTTCTATCGGTCATATATGCATAATATGGCTAATAATATGAGTTAGATTGATAATAGAAAGAGAAATGAGTATAGTAATTGTCGTTCTATCGATCAT
>NW_027473969.1:88944-110332 GCF_050947335.1 Megachile rotundata
CATATAAGCATAATATGGCTAATAATATGAGTTAGATTGATACTAATAAGAGTAATAAGTATAGTAATTGTCGTTCTATCGATCATATAACCATAATATGGCTAATAATATGAGTTAGATTGATAATAATAAGAGTAATGAGTATAGTAATTGTCGTACTATCGATCATATAAGCTTAATATGGCTAATAATATGAGTTATATTGATAATAATAAGAGTAATAAATATAGTAATTGTCGTTCTATCGATCATATAAGCATAATATGGCTAATGATATGAGTTAGATTGATAATAATAAGAGTAATGAGTATAGTAATTGTCGTTCTATCGGTCATATAACCATAATATGGCTAATAATATGAGTTAGATTGATAACAGTGAGTGTAATAAGTATAGTAATTGTCGTTCTATCGATCATATAAGCATAATATGCCTAATAATATGAGTTAGATTGATAATAATAAGAGTAGTAAGTATAGTAATTGTCGTACTATCGATCATATAAGCATAATATGGCTAATGATATGAGTTAGATTGATAATACTAAGAGTAATGAGTATAGTAATTGTCGTTCTATCGATCATATAACCATAATATGGCTAATAATATGAGTTAGATTTATAATAATAAGAGTAATTAGTATAGCAATTGTCGTTCTATCGATCATATCTGCATAATATGGTTAATAATATGAGTTAGATTGATACTAATAAGAGTAATAAGTATAGTAATTGTCGTTCTATCGGTCATATAACCATAATATGGCTAATAATATGAGTTAGATTGATAACAGTGAGTGTAATAAGTATAGTAATTGTCGTTCTATCGATCATATAAGCATAATATGCCTAATAATATGAGTTAGATTGATAATAATAAGAGTAGTAAGTGTAGTAATTGTCGTTCTATTGATCATATAAGCATAATATGGCTAATAATATGAGTTAGATTGATACTAATAAGAGTAATAAGTATAGTAATTGTCGTTCTATCGATCATATAACCATAATATGGCTAATAATATGAGTTAGATTGATAATAATAAGAGTAATGAGTATAGTAATTGTCGTACTATCGATCATATAAGCTTAATATGGCTAATAATATGAGTTAGATTGATAATAATAAGAGTAGTAAGTATAGTAATTGTCGTTCTATTGATCATATAAGCATAATATGGCTAATGATATGAGTTAGATTGATAATAATAAGAGTAATGAGTATAGTAATTGTCGTTCTATCGGTCATATAACCATAATATGGCTAATAATATGAGTTAGATTGATAACAGTGAGTGTAATAAGTATAGTAATTGTCGTTCTATCGATCATATAAGCATAATATGCCTAATAATATGAGTTAGATTGATAATAATAAGAGTAGTAAGTATAGTAATTGTCGTACTATCGATCGTATAAGCTTAATATGGCTAATAATATGAGTTAGATTGATAATAATAAGAGTAATAAGTATAGTAATTGTCGTTCTATCGATCATATAAGCATAATATGGCTAATAATATGAGTTAGATTGATAATAATAAGAGTAATAAGTATAGTAATTGTCGTTCTATCGATCATATAAGCATAATGTGGCTATTAATATGAGTTAGATTGATAATAATAAGAGTAATAAGAATAGTAATTGTCGTTCTATCGATCATATAAGCACAATATGGCTAATGATATGAGTTAGATTGATAATAATTAGAGTAATGAGTATAGTAATTGTCGTTCTATCGATCATATAAGCATAATATGGCTAATGATATGAGTTAGATTGATAATAATAAGAGTAATGAGTATAGTAATTGTCGTTCTATCGGTCATATAACCATAATATGGCTAATAATATGAGTTAGATTGATAACAGTGAGTGTAATAAGTATAGTAATTGTCGTTCTATCGATCATATAAGCATAATATGCCTAATAATATGAGTTAGATTGATAATAATAAGAGTAGTAAGTATAGTAATTGTCGTACTATCGATCATATAAGCATAATATGGCTAATGATATGAGTTAGATTGATAATACTTAGAGTAATGAGTATAGTAATTGTCGTTCTATCGATCATATAACCATAATATGGCTAATAATATGAGTTAGATTGATAATAACAAGAGTAATGAGTATAGTAATTGTCGTACTATCGATCATATAAGCTTAATATGGCTAATAATATGAGTTAGATTGATAATAATAAGAGTAATAAGTATAGTAATTGTCGTTCTATCGATCATATAAGCATAATATGGCTAATAATATGAGTTAGATTGATAATAATAAGAGTAATAAGTATAGTAATTGTCGTTCTATCGATCATATAAGCATAATGTGGCTATTAATATGAGTTAGATTGATTATAATTAGAGTAATAAGTATAGTAATTGTCGTTCTATCGATCATATAAGCACAATATGGCTAATGATATGAGTTAGATTGATAATAATGAGAGTAATGAGTATAGTAGTTGTCGTCCTATCGATCATATAAGCATAATATGGCTCATAATATGAGTTAGATTGATAATAATAAGAGCAATAGGTATAGTAATTGTCGTACTATCGATCATATAAGCTTAATATGGCTAATAATATGAGTTAGATTGATAATAATAAGAGTAATAAATATAGTAATTGTCGTTCTATCGATCATATAAGCATAATATGGCTAATAATATGAGTTAGATTGATAATAATAAGAGTAATAAGTATAGTAATTGTCGTTCTATCGGTCATATAACCATAATATGGCTAATAATATGAGTTAGATTGATAACAGTGAGTGTAATAAGTATAGTAATTGTCGTTCTATCGATCATATAAGCATAATATGCCTAATAATATGAGTTAGATTGATAATAATAAGAGTAGTAAGTATAGTAATTGTCGTTCTATTGATCATATAAGCATAATATGGCTAATGATATGAGTTAGATTGATAATAATAAGAGTAATGAGTATAGTAATTGTCGTTCTATCGATCATATAACCATAATATGGCTAATAATATGAGTTAGATTGATAGTAATAAGAGTAATGAGTATAGTAATTGTCGTACTATCGATCATATAAGCTTAATATGGCTAATAATATGAGTTAGATTGATAATAATAAGAGTAATAAGTATAGTAATTGTCGTTCTATCGATCATATAAGCATAAGATGGCTAATAATATGAGTTAGATTGATAATAATAAGAGTAATAAGTATAGTAATTGTCGTTCTATCGATCATATAAGCATAATGTGGCTATTAATATGAGTTAGATTGATTATAATTAGAGTAATAAGTATAGTAATTGTCGTTCTATCGATCATATAAGCACAATATGGCTAATGATATGAGTTAGATTGATAATAATGAGAGTAATGAGTATAGTAGTTGTCGTCCTATCGATCATATAAGCATAATATGGCTCATAATATGAGTTAGATTGATAATAATAAGAGCAATAGGTATAGTAATTGTCGTACTATCGATCATATAAGCTTAATATGGCTAATAATATGAGTTAGATTGATAATAATAAGAGTAATAAATATAGTAATTGTCGTTCTATCGATCATATAAGCATAATATGGCTAATAATATGAGTTAGATTGATAATAATAAGAGTAATAAGTATAGTAATTGTCGTTCTATCGGTCATATAACCATAATATGGCTAATAATATGAGTTAGATTGATAACAGTGAGTGTAATAAGTATAGTAATTGTCGTTCTATCGATCATATAAGCATAATATGCCTAATAATATGAGTTAGATTGATAATAATAAGAGTAGTAAGTATAGTAATTGTCGTTCTATTGATCATATAAGCATAATATGGCTAATGATATGAGTTAGATTGATAATAATAAGAGTAATGAGTATAGTAATTGTCGTTCTATCGATCATATAACCATAATATGGCTAATAATATGAGTTAGATTGATAGTAATAAGAGTAATGAGTATAGTAATTGTCGTACTATCGATCATATAAGCTTAATATGGCTAATAATATGAGTTAGATTGATAATAATAAGAGTAATAAGTATAGTAATTGTCGTTCTATCGATCATATAAGCATAATATGGCTAATAATATGAGTTAGATTGATAATAATAATAGTAATAAGTATAGTATTTGTCGTTCTATCGATCATATAAGCATAATGTGGCTATTAATATGAGTTAGATTGATTATAATTAGAGTAATAAGTATAGTAATATTCGTCCTATCGATCATATCTGCATAATATGGTTAATAATATGAGTTAGATTGATAACAGTGAGTGTAATAAGTATAGTAATTGTCGTTCTATCGATCATATAAGCATAATATGGCTAATAATATGAGTTAGATTGATAATAATAAGAGTAGTAAGGATAGTAATTGTAGTTCTATCGATCATATCTGCATAACATGGTTAATAATATGAGTTAGATTGATAATAGTAAGAGTAATGAGTATAGTAATTGTCGTTCTATCGATCATATATGCACAATATGGCTAATGATATGAGTTAGATTGATAATAATGAGAGTAATGAGTATAGTAATTGTCGTTCTATCGATCATATAACCATAATATGGCTAATAATATGAGTTAGATTGATAATAATAAGAGTAATGAGTATAGTAATTGTCGTACTATCGATCATATAAGCTTAATATGGCTAATAATATGAGTTAGATTGATAATAATAAGAGAAATAAGTATAGTAATTGTCGTTCTATCGATCATATAAGCATAATATGGTTCATAATATGAGTTAGATTGATAACAGGGAGTGTAATAAGAATAGTAATTGTCGTTCTGTCGATCATATAAGCATAATATGGCTAATAATATGAGTTAGATTGATAATAATAAGAGTAATAAGTATAGTAATTGTCGTCCTATCGATCATATAAGCATAATATGGCTAATAATATCAGTTAGATTGATAATAATAAGAGTAGTGAGTATAGTAATTGTCGTTCTATCTATCATATCTGCATAATATGGTTAATAATATGAGTTAGATTGATAATAGTGAGTGTAATAAGTATAGTAATTGTCGTTTTGCCGATCATATGAGCATAATATGGCTAATAATATGAGTTAGGTTGATAATAATAAGAGTAATAAGTATAGTAATTGTCGTCCTATCGATCACATAAGCATAATATGGCTAATAATATGAGTTAGATTGATAATAATAAGAGTAATGAGTATAGTAATTGTGGATCTCTCGGTCATATAAGCATAATATGGCTAATAATATGAGTTAGGTTGATAATAATGAGAGTAATAAGTATAGTAATTGTCGTTCTATCGATCATATAAGCACAATATGGCTAATAATATGAGTTAGATTGATAATAATGAGAGTAATAAGTATAGTAATTGTCGTCCTATCGATCATATAAGCATAGTATGGCTAATAATATGAGTTAGATTGTTAATAATAAGAGTAATAAGTATAGTAATTGTCGTACTATCGACCATATAAGCATAATATAGCTAATAATATGAGTTAGATTGATAATAATAAAAGTAGTAAGTATAGTACTTGTCGTACTATCGATCATATAAGCATAATATGTCTAATAATATGAGTTAGAATGATAATAATAAGAGTAATGAGTATAGTAATTGTCGTACTATCGATCATATCTGCATAATATGGCTAATAATATGAGTTAGATTGATAACAATAAGAGTAATGAGTATAGTAATTGTCGTCCTATCGATCATATAAGCATAATATGGCTAATAATATGAGTTAGATTAATAATAATAAGAGAAATAAGTATAGTAATTGTCGTTCTATCTGTCATATAACCATAATATGGTTAATAATATGAGTTAGATTGATAATAGTGAGTGTAATAAGTATAGTAATTGTCGTTCTATCGATCATATAAGCATAATATGGCTAATAATATGAGTTAGATTGTTAATAATAAGAGTAATTAGTATAGTAATTGTCGTCCTATCGATCATATAAGCATAACATGGCTAATAATATGAGTTAGATTGATAATAATATGAGTAGTAAGTATAGTAATTGTCGTTCTATCGATCATATAAGCATAATATGGCTAATAATATGAGTTAGATTGATAATAATAAGAGTAATAGGTATAGTAATTGTCGTTCTATCGATCATATCTGCATAATATGGTTAATAATATGAGTTAGATTGATAATAGTGAGTGTAATAAGTTTAGTAATTGTCGCTCTATCGATCTTATAAGCATAATATAGCTAATAATATGGGTTACATTGATAATAATAAGAGTAATGAGTATAGTTATTGTCGTTCTATCGATCATATCTGCATAATATGGTTAATAATATGAGTTAGATTGATAATAGTGAGTGTAATAAGTATAGTAATTGTCGTTCTATTGGTCATTTGACCATATTTTGGCTAATAATATGAGTTAGATTGATAATAATAAGAGTAATGAGTGTAGTAATTGTCGTCCTATCGATCATATAAGCATAATATGGATAATAATATGAGTTAGATTGATAATAATAAGAGTAATAAGTATAGTAATTGTCGTTCTATCGATCATATAAGCATAATATGGCTAATAATATGAGTTAGATTGATAATAATAAGAGTAATGAGTATAGTAATTGTCGTTCTATCGATCATATAAGCATTATATGGCTAATAATATGAGTTAGATTGATAATAATAAGAGTAATAAGTATAGTAATTGTCGTTCTATCGATCATATAGGCACAATATGGCTAATAATATGTGTTAGATTGATAATAATGAGAGTAATAAGTATAGTAATTGTCGTTCTATCGATCATATACGCATAACATGGCTAATAATATGAGTTAGATTGATAATAATGAGAGTAATAAGTATAGTAATTGTCGTCCTATCGATCATATAAGCATAGTATGGCTAATAATATGAGTTAGATTGTTAATAATAAGAGTAATAAGTATAGTAATTGTCGTACTATCGACCATATAAGCATAATATAGCTAATAATATGAGTTAGATTGATAATAATAAAAGTAGTAAGTATAGTACTTGTCGTACTATCGATCATATAAGCATAATATGTCTAATAATATGAGTTAGAATGATAATAATAAGAGTAATGAGTATAGTAATTGTCGTACTATCGATCATATCTGCATAATATGGCTAATAATATGAGTTAGATTGATAACAATAAGAGTAATGAGTATAGTAATTGTCGTCCTATCGATCATATAAGCATAATATGGCTAATAATATGAGTTAGATTAATAATAATAAGAGAAATAAGTATAGTAATTGTCGTTCTATCTGTCATATAACCATAATATGGTTAATAATATGAGTTAGATTGATAATAGTGAGTGTAATAAGTATAGTAATTGTCGTTCTATCGATCATATAAGCATAATATGGCTAATAATATGAGTTAGATTGTTAATAATAAGAGTAATTAGTATAGTAATTGTCGTCCTATCGATCATATAAGCATAACATGGCTAATAATATGAGTTAGATTGATAATAATATGAGTAGTAAGTATAGTAATTGTCGTTCTATCGATCATATAAGCATAATATGGCTAATAATATGAGTTAGATTGATAATAATAAGAGTAATAGGTATAGTAATTGTCGTTCTATCGATCATATCTGCATAATATGGTTAATAATATGAGTTAGATTGATAATAGTGAGTGTAATAAGTTTAGTAATTGTCGCTCTATCGATCTTATAAGCATAATATAGCTAATAATATGGGTTACATTGATAATAATAAGAGTAATGAGTATAGTTATTGTCGTTCTATCGATCATATCTGCATAATATGGTTAATAATATGAGTTAGATTGATAATAGTGAGTGTAATAAGTATAGTAATTGTCGTTCTATTGGTCATTTGACCATAATTTGGCTAATAATATGAGTTAGATTGATAATAATAAGAGTAATGAGTGTAGTAATTGTCGTCCTATCGATCATATAAGCATAATATGGATAATAATATGAGTTAGATTGATAATAATAAGAGTAATAAGTATAGTAATTGTCGTTCTATCGATCATATAAGCATAATATGGCTAATAATATGAGTTAGATTGATAATAATAAGAGTAATGGGTATAGTAATTGTCGTTCTATCGATCATATAAGCATTATATGGCTAATAATATGAGTTAGATTGATAATAATAAGAGTAATAAGTATAGTAATTGTCGTTCTATCGATCATATAGGCACAATATGGCTAATAATATGTGTTAGATTGATAATAATGAGAGTAATAAGTATAGTAATTGTCGTTCTATCGATCATATAAGCATAATATGGCTAATAATATGAGTTAGATTGATAATAATAAGAGTAATGAGTATAGTAACTGTCGTCCTATCGATCATATAAGCATAACATGGCTAATAATATGAGTTAGATTGATAATAATAACAGTAATAGGTATAGTAATTGTCGTCCTATCGGTCATATAACCTTAATATGGCTAATAATATGAGTTAGATTGATAATAATAAGAGTATTAAGTATATTAATTGTCGTTCTATCGGTCATATAACCATAATATGGCTAATAATATGAGTTAGATTGATAATAGTGAGTGTAATAAGTATAGTAATTCTCGTTATATCGATCATGTAAGCATAATATGGCTAATAAAATGAGTTAGATTGATAACAATAAGCGTAATGAGTATAGTAATTGTCGTCCTATCGATCATATAAGCATAATATGGATTATAATATGAGTTAGATTGATAATAATAAGAGTAATAAGTATAGTCATTGTCGTTCTATCGATCATATAAGCATAATATGACTAATAATATGAGTTAGATTGATAACAGTGAGTGTAATAAGTATAGTAATTGTCGTTCTATCGATCATATCTGCATAATATGGTTAATAGTATGAGTTGGATTGATAATAATAAGAGTAATGAGTATAGTAATTGTCGTACTATCGTCCATATAAGCATAATATAGCTAATAATATGAGTTAGATTGATAATAATAAAAGTAGTAAGTATAGTACTTGTCGTACTATCGATCATATAAGCATTATATGGCTAATAATATGAGTTAGATTGATAATAATAAGAGTAATGAGTATAGTAATTGTCGTCCTATCGATCATATAAGCATAACATGGCTAATAATATGAGTTAGATTGATAATAATAAGAGTAATAGGTATAGTAATTGTCGTCCTATCGGTCATATAACCATAATATGGCTAATAATATGAGTTAGATTGATAATAATAAGAGTATTAAGTATATTAATTGTCGTTCTATCGATCATATAAGCATAATATGACTAATAATATGAGTTAGATTGATAGCAGTGAGTGTAATAAGTATAGTAATTGTCGTTCTATCGATCATATATGCATAACATGGCTAATAATATGAGTTAGATTGATAATAATAAGAGTAATAGGTATAGTAATTGTCGTCCTATCGATCATATAAGCACAATATGGCTAATAATATGAGTTAGATTGATAATAATGAGAGTAATAAGTATAGTAATTGTCGTCCTATCGATCATATAAGCATAGTATGGCTAATAATATGAGTTAGATTGTTAATAATAAGAGTAATAAGTATAGTAATTGTCGTTCTATCGAACATATAGGCACAATATGGCTACTAATATGTGTTAGATTGATAATAATGAGAGTAATAAGTATAGTAATTGTCGTTCTATCGATCATATAAGCATAATATGGCTAATAATATGAGTTAGATTGATAATAATAAGAGTAATGAGTATAGTAATTGTCGTCCTATCGATCATATAAGCATAACATGGCTAATAATATGAGTTAGATTGTTAATAATAAGAGTAATAGGTATAGTTATTGTCGTCGTATCGGTCATATAACCATAATATGGCTAATAATATGAGTTAGATTGATAATAATAAGAGTATTAAGTATATTAATTGTCGTTCTATCGGTCATATAACCATAATATGGCTAATAATATGAGTTAGATTGATAATAGTGAGTGTAATAAGTATAGTAATTCTCGTTATATCGATCATATAAGCATAATATGGCTAATAAAATGAGTTAGATTGATAATAATAAGCGTAATGTGTATAGTAATTGTCGACCTATCGATCATATAGGCATAATATGGATTATAATATGAGTTAGATTGATAATAATAAGAGTAATAAGTATAGTCGTTGTCGTTCTATCGATCATATAAGCATAATATGACTAATAATATGAGTTAGATTGATAACAGTGAGTGTAATAAGTATAGTAATTGTCGTTCTATCGATCATATCTGCATAATATGGTTAATAGTATGAGTTGGATTGATAATAATAAGAGTAATGAGTATAGTAATTGTCGTACTATCGACCATATAAGCATAATATAGCTAATAATATGAGTTAGATTGATAATAATAAAAGTAGTAAGTATAGTACTTGTCGTACTATCGATCATATAAGCATAATATGTCTAATAATATGAGTTAGAATGATAATAATAAGAGTAATGAGTATATTAATTGTCGTACTATCGATCATATCTGCATAATATGGCTAATAATATGAGTTAGATTGATAACAATAAGAGAAATGAGTAGAGTAATTGTCGTCCTATCGATCATATAAGCATAATATGGCTAATAATATGAGTTAGATTAATAATAATAAGAGAAATAAGTATAGTAATTGTCGTTCTATCTGTCATATAAGCATAACATGGCTAATAATATGAGTTAGATTGATAATAATATGAGTAGTAAGTATAGTCTTGTCGTTCTATCGATCATATAAGCCTAATATGATTGGAATATGAGTTAGATTGATAACAGTGAGTGTAATAAGTATAGTAATTGTGGATCTATCGATCATATCTGCATAATATGGTTAATAGTATGAGTTGGATTGATAATAATAAGAGTAATGAGTATAGTAATTGTCGTACTATCGACCATATAAGCATAATATAGCTATTAATATGAGTTAGATTGATAATAATAAAAGTAGTAAGTATAGCACTTGTCGTACTATCGATCATATAAGCATAATATGTCTAATAATATGAGTTAGATTGATAATAATAAGAGTAATAGGTATAGTAGTTGTCGTTCTATCGATCATATCTGCATAATATGGTTAATAATATGAGTTAGATTGATAACAGTGACAGTAATAAGTTTAGTAATTGTCGCTCTATAGATCTTATAAGCATAATATAGCTAATAATATGAGTTACATTGATAATAATAAGAGTAATAAGTATAGTTATTGTCGTTCTATCGATCATATCTGCATAATATGGTTAATAATATGAGGTTAGATTGATAATAGTGAGTGTAATAAGTATAGTAATTGTCGTTCTATTGGTCATATGACCATAATTTGGCTAATAATATGAGTTAGATTGATAATAATAAGAGTAATGAGTGTAGTAATTGTCGTCCTATCGATCATATAAGCATAATATGGATAATAATATGAGTTAGATTGATAATAATAAGAGTAATAAGTATAGTCATTGTCGTTCTATCGATCATATAAGCCTAATATGATTGGAATATGAGTTAGATTGATAACAGTGAGTGTAATAAGTATAGTAATTGTCGTTCTATTGATCATATCTGCATAATATGGTTAATAGTATGAGTTGGATTGATAATAATAAGAGTAATGAGTATAGTAATTGTCGTACTATCGACCATATAAGCATAATATAGCTATTAATATGAGTTAGATTGATAATAATAAAAGTAGTAAGTATAGTACTTGTCGTACTATCGATCATATAAGCATAATATGTCTAATAATATGAGTTAAAATGATAATAATAAGAGTAATTAGTGTAGTAATTGTCGTCCTATCGATCATATAAGCATAACATGGCTAATAATATGAGTTAGATTGTTAATAATAAGAGTAATAGGTATAGTTATTGTCGTCCTATCGGTCATATAACCATAATATGGCTAATAATATGAGTTAGATTGATAATAATAAGAGTATTAAGTATATTAATTGTCGTTCTATCGGTCATATAACCATAATATGGCTAATAATATGAGTTAGATTGATAATAGTGAGTGTAATAAGTATATTAATTGTCGTTCTATCGGTCATATAACCATAATATGGCTAATAATATGAGTTAGATTGATAATAGTGAGTGTAATAAGTATAGTAATTATCGTTATATCGATCATATAAGCATAATATGGCTAATAAAATGAGTTAGATTGATAATAATAAGCGTAATGAGTGTAGTAATTGTCGTCCTATCGATCATATAAGCATAATATGGATAATAATATGAGTTAGATTGATAATAGTGAGTGTAATAAGTATAGTAATTGTCGTTATATCGATCATATAAGCATAATATGGCTAATAAAATGAGTTAGATTGATAATAATAAGAGTAATGAGCATAGTAATTGTCGTCCTATCGATCATATAAGCATAATATGGCTAATAATATGAGTTAGATTAATAATAATAAGAGAAATAAGTATAGTAATTGTCGTTCTATCGGTCATATAACCATAATATGGTTAATAATATGAGTTAGATTGATAATAGTGAGTGTAATAAGTATAGTAATTGTCGTTCTATCGATCATATAAGCATAATATGGCTAATAATATGAGTTAGATTGTTAATAATAAGAGTAATTAGTGTAGTAATTGTCGTTCTATCGATCATATAAGCATAATATGGCTAATAATATGAGTTAGATTGATAATAATATGAGTAGTAAGTATAGTAATTGTCGTTCTATCGATCGTATAAGCATTATATGGCTAATAATATGAGTTAGATTGATAATAATAAGAGTAATAGGTATAGTAATTGTCGTTCTATCGATCATATCTGCATAATATGGTTAATAATATGAGTTAGATTGATAACAGTGACTGTAATAAGTTTAGTAATTGTCGCTCTATCGATCTTATAAGCATAATATAGCTAATAATATGAGTTACATTGATAATAATAAGAGTAATAAGTATAGTTATTGTCGTTCTATCGATCATATCTGCATAATATGGTTAATAATATGAGTTAGATTGATAATAGTGAGTGTAATAAGTATAGTAATTGTCGTTCTATTGGTCATATGACCATAATTTGGCTAATAATATGAGTTAGATTGATAATAATAAGAGTAATGAGTGTAGTAATTGTCGTCCTATCGATCATATAAGCATAATATGGATAATAATATGAGTTAGATTGATAATAATAAGAGTAATAAGTATAGTCATTGTCGTTCTATCGATCATATAAGCCTAATATGATTGGAATATGAGTTAGATTGATAACAGTGAGTGTAATAAGTATAGTAATTGTGGATCTATCGATCATATCTGCATAATATGGTTAATAGTATGAGTTGGATTGATAATAATAAGAGTACTGAGTATAGTAATTGTCGTACTATCGTCCATATAAGCATAATATAGCTATTAATATGAGTTAGATTGATAATAATAAAAGTAGTAAGTATAGTACTTGTCGTACTATCGATCATATAAGCATAATATGTCTAATAATATGAGTTAGATTGATAATAATAAGAGTAATAGGTATAGTAATTGTCGTTCTATCGATCATATCTGCATAATATGGTTAATAATATGAGTTAGATTGATAACAGTGACTGTAATAAGTTTAGTAATTGTCGCTCTAATCGATCTTATAAGCATAATATAGCTAATAATATGAGTTACATTGATAATAATAAGAGTAATAAGTATAGTTATAGTCGTTCTATCGATCATATCTGCATAATATGGTTAATAATATGAGTTAGATTGATAATAGTGAGTGTAATAAGTATAGTAATTGTCGTTCTATTGGTCATATGACCATAATTTGGCTAATAATATGAGTTGGATTGATAATAATAAGAGTAATGAGTGTAGTAATTGTCGTCCTATCGATCATATAAGCATAATATGGATAATAATATGAGTTAGATTGATAATAATAAGAGTAATAAGATAGTAATTGTCGTTCTATCGATCATATAAGCATAATATGGCTAATAATATGAGTTAGATTGATAATAATAAGAGTAATGAGTATAGTAATTGTCGTTCTATCGATCATATAAGCATTATATGGCTAATAATATGAGTTAGATTGATAATAATAAGAGTAATAAGTATAGTAATTGTAGTTCTATCGATCATATAGGCACAATATGGCTAATAATATAGTGTTAGATTGATAATAATGAGAGTAATAAGTATAGTAATTGTCGTTCTATCGATCATATAAGCATAATATGGCTAATAATATGAGTTAGATTGATAATAATAAGAGTAATGAGTATAGTAATTGTCGTCCTATCGATCATATAAGCATAACATGGCTAATAATATGTGTTAGATTGATAATAATAACAGTAATAGGTATAGTAATTGTCGTCCTATCGGTCATATAACCATAATATGGCTAATAATATGAGTTAGATTGATAATAATAAGAGTATTAAGTATATTAATTGTCGTTCTATCGGTCATATAACCATTAATATGGCTAATAATATGAGTTAGATTGATAATAATAAGAGTAATGAGTGTAGTAATTGTCGTCCTATCGATCATATAAGCATAACATGGCTAATAATATGAGTTAGATTGATAATAATATGAGTAGTAAGTATAGTAATTGTCGTTTCTATCGATCATATAAGCATAATATGGCTAATAATATGAGTTAGATTGATAATAATAAGAGTAATGAGTATAGTAATTGTCGTTCTATCGATCATATAAGCATTATATGGCTAATAATATGAGTTAGATTGATAATAATAAGAGTAATAAGTATAGTAATTGTCGTTCTATCGATCATATAGGCACAATATGGCTAATAATATGTGTTAGATTGATAATAATGAGAGTAATAAGTATAGTAATTGTCGTTCTATCGATCATATACGCATAACATGGCTAATAATATGAGTTAGATTGATAATAATGAGAGTAATAAGTATAGTAATTGTCGTCCTATCGATCATATAAGCATAGTATGGCTAATAATATGAGTTAGATTGTTAATAATAAGAGTAATAAGTATAGTAATTGTCGTACTATCGACCATATAAGCATAATATAAGCTAATAATATGAGTTAGATTGATAATAATAAAGTAGTAAGTATAGTACTTGTCGTACTATCGATCATATAAGCATAATATGTCTAATAATATGAGTTAGAATGATAATAATAAGAGTAATGAGTATAGTAATTGTCGTACTATCGATCATATCTGCATAATATGGCTAATAATATGAGTTAGATTGATAACAATAAGAGTAATGAGTATAGTAATTGTCGTCCTATCGATCATATAAGCATAATATGGCTAATAATATGAGTTAGATTAATAATAATAAGAGAAATAAGTATAGTAATTGTCGTTCTATCTGTCATATAACCATAATATGGTTAATAATATGAGTTAGATTGATAATAGTGAGTGTAATAAGTATAGTAATTGTCGTTCTATCGATCATATAAGCATAATATGGCTAATAATAATGAGTTAGATTGTTAATAATAAGAGTAATTAGTATAGTAATTGTCGTCTCTATCGATCATATAAGCATAACATGGCTAATAATATGAGTTAGATTGATAATAATATGAGTAGTAAGTATAGTAATTGTCGTTCTATCGATCATATAAGCATAATATGGCTAATAATATGAGTTAGATTGATAATAATAAGAGTAATAGGTATAGTAATTGTCGTTCTATCGATCATATCTGCATAATATGGTTAATAATATGAGTTAGATTGATAATAGTGAGTGTAATAAGTTTAGTAATTGTCGCTCTATCGATCTTATAAGCATAATATAGCTAATAATATGGGTTACATTGATAATAATAAGAGTAATGAGTATAGTTATTGTCGTTCTATCGATCATATCTGCATAATATGGTTAATAATATGAGTTAGATTGATAATAGTGAGTGTAATAAGTATAGTAATTGTCGTTCTATTGGTCATTTGACCATTAATTTGGCTAATAATATATGAGTTAGATTGATAATAATAAGAGTAATGAGTGTAGTAATGTCGTCCTATCGATCATATAAGCATAATATGGATAATAATATGAGTTAGATTGATAATAATAAGAGTAATAAGTATAGTAATTGTCGTTCTATCGATCATATAAGCATAATATGGCTAATAATATGAGTTAGATTGATAATAATAAGAGTAATGGGTATAGTAATTGTCGTTCTATCGATCATATAAGCATTATATGGCTAATAATATGAGTTAGATTGATAATAATAAGAGTAATAAGTATAGTAATTGTCGTTCTATCGATCATATAGGCACAATATGGCTAATAATATGTGTTAGATTGATAATAACTGAGAGTAATAAGTATAGTAATTGTCGTTCTATCGATCATATAAGCATAATATGGCTAATAATATGAGTTAGATTGATAATAATAAGAGTAATGAGTATAGTAACTGTCGTCCTATCGATCATATAAGCATAACATGGCTAATAATATGAGTTAGATTGATAATAATAACAGTAATAGGTATAGTAATTGTCGTCCTATCGGTCATATAACCTTAATATGGCTAATAATATGAGTTAGATTGATAATAATAAGAGTATTAAGTATATTAATTGTCGTTCTATCGGTCATATAACCATAATATGGCTAATAATATGAGTTAGATTGATAATAGTGAGTGTAATAAGTATAGTAATTGTCGTTCTATCGATCATATCTGCATAATATGGTTAATAGTATGAGTTGGATTGATAATAATAAGAGTAATGAGTATAGTAATTGTCGTACTATCGTCCATATAAGCATAATATAGCTAATAATATGAGTTAGATTGATAATAATAAAAGTAGTAAGTATAGTACTTGTCGTACTATCGATCATATAAGCATTATATGGCTAATAATATGAGTTAGATTGATAATAATAAGAGTAATGAGTATAGTAATTGTCGTCCTATCGATCATATAAGCATAACTGGCTAATAATATGGAGTTAGATTGATAATAATAAGAGTAATAGGTATAGTAATTGTCGTCCTATCGGTCATATAACCATAATATGGCTAATAATATGAGTTAGATTGATAATAATAAGAGTATTAAGTATATTAATTGTCGTTCTATCGATCATATAAGCATAATATGACTAATAATATGAGTTAGATTGATAGCAGTGAGTGTAATAAGTATAGTAATTGTCGTTTCTATCGATCATATATGCATAACATGGCTAATAATATGAGTTAGATTGATAATAATAAGAGTAATAGGTATAGTAATTGTCGTCCTATCGATCATATAAGCACAATATGGCTAATAATATGAGTTAGATTGATAATAATGAGAGTAATAAGTATAGTAATTGTCGTTCTATCGATCATATAAGCATAATATGGCTAATAATATGAGTTTAGATTGATAATAATAAGAGTAATGAGTATAGTAATTGTCGTCCTATCGATCATATAAGCATAACATGGCTAATAATATGAGTTAGATTGTTAATAATAAGAGTAATAGGTATAGTTATTGTCGTCGTATCGGTCATATAACCATAATATGGCTAATAATATGAGTTAGATTGATAATAATAAGAGTATTAAGTATATTAATTGTCGTTCTATCGGTCCATATAACCATAATATGGCTAATAATATGAGTTTAGATTGATAATAGTGAGTGTAATAAGTATAGTAATTCTCGTTATATCGATCATATAAGCATAATATGGCTAATAAAATGAGTTAGATTGATAATAATAAGCGTAATGTGTATAGTAATTGTCGACCTATCGATCATATAGGCATAATATGGATTATAATATGAGTTAGATTGATAATAATAAGAGTAATAAGTATAGTCGTTGTCGTTCTATCGATCATATAAGCATAATATGACTAATAACTATGAGTTAGATTGATAAACAGTGAGTGTAATAAGTATAGTAATTGTCGTTCTATCGATCATATCTGCCATAATATGGTTAATAGTATGAGTTGGATTGATAATAATAAGAGTAATGAGTATAGTAATTGTCGTACTATCGACCATATAAGCATAATATAGCTAATAATATGAGTTAGATTGATAATAATAAAGTAGTAAGTATAGTACTTGTCGTACTATCGATCATATAAGCATAATATGTCTAATAATATGAGTTAGAATGATAATAATAAGAGTAATGAGTATATTAATTGTCGTACTATCGATCATATCTGCATAATATGGCTAATAATATGAGTTAGATTGATAACAATAAGAGAAATGAGTAGAGTAATTGTTCGTCCTATCGATCATATAAGCATAATATGGCTAATAATATGAGTTAGATTAATAATAATAAGAGAAATAAGTATAGTAATTGTCGTTCTATCTGTCATATAAGCATAACATGGCTAATAATATGAGTTAGATTGATAATAATATGAGTAGTAAGTATAGTCTTGTCGTTCTATCGATCATATAAGCCTAATATGATTGGAATATGAGTTAGATTGATAACAGTGAGTGTAATAAGTATAGTAATTGTGGATCTATCGATCATATCTGCATAATATGGTTAATAGTATGAGTTGGATTGATAATAATAAGAGTAATGAGTATAGTAATTGTCGTACTATCGACCATATAAGCATAATATAGCTATTAATATGAGTTAGATTGATAATAATAAAAGTAGTAAGTATAGCACTTGTCGTACTATCGATCATATAAGCATAATATGTCTAATAATATGAGTTAGATTGATAATAATAAGAGTAATAGGTATAGTAGTTGTCGTTCTATCGATCATATCTGCATAATATGGTTAATAATATGAGTTAGATTGATAACAGTGACAGTAATAAGTTTAGTAATTGTCGCTCTATAGATCTTATAAGCATAATATAGCTAATAATATGAGTTACATTGATAATAATAAGAGTATAAGTATAGTTATTGTCGTTCTATCGATCATATCTGCATAATATGGTTAATAATATGAGTTAGATTGATAATAGTGAGTGTAATAAGTATAGTAATTGTCGTTCTATTGGTCATATGACCATAATTGGCTAATAATATGAGTTAGATTGAAATAATAAGAGTAATGAGTGTAGTAATTGTCGTCCTATCGATCATATAAGCATAATATGGATAATAATATGAGTTAGATTGATAATAATAAGAGTAATAAGTATAGTCATTGTCGTTCTATCGATCATATAAGCCTAATATGATTGGAATATGAGTTAGATTGATAACAGTGAGTGTAATAAGTATAGTATTGTCGTTCTATTGATCATATCTGCATAATATGGTTAATAGTATGAGTTGGATTGATAATAATAAGAGTAATGAGTATAGTAATTGTCGTACTATCGACCATATAAGCATAATATAGCTATTAATATGAGTTAGATGATAATAATAAAAGTAGTAAGTATAGTACTTGTCGTACTATCGATCATATAAGCATAATATGTCTAATAATATGAGTTAAAATGATAATAATAAGAGTAATTAGTGTAGTAATTGTCGTCCTATCGATCATATAAGCATAACATGGCTAATAATATGAGTTAGATTGTTATAATAAGAGTAATAGGTATAGTTATTGTCGTCCTATCGGTCATATAACCATAATATGGCTAATAATATGAGTTAGATTGATAATAATAAGAGTATTAAGTATATTAATTGTCGTTCTATCGGTCATATAACCATAATATGGCTAATAATATGAGTTAGATTGATAATAGTGAGTGTAATAAGTATATTAATTGTCGTTCTATCGGTCATATAACCATAATATGGCTAATAATATGAGTTAGATTGATATAGTGAGTGTAATAAGTATAGTAATTATCGTTATATCGATCATATAAGCATAATATGGCTAATAAAATGAGTTAGATTGATAATAATAAGCGTAATGAGTGTAGTAATTGTCGTCCTATCGATCATATAAGCATAATATGGATAATAATATGAGTTAGATTGATAATAGTGAGTGTAATAAGTATAGTAATTGTCGTTATATTCGATCATATAAGCATAATATGGCTAATAAAATGAGGTTAGATTGATAATAATAAGAGTAATGAGCATAGTAATTGTCGTCCTATCGATCATATAAGCATAATATGGCTAATAATATGAGTTAGATTAATAATAATAAGAGAAATAAGTATAGTAATTGGTCGTTGCTATCGGTCATATAACCATAATATGGTTAATAATATGAGTTAGATTGATAATAGTGAGTGTAATAAGTATAGTAATTGTCGTTCTATCGATCATATAAGCATAATATGGCTAATAATATGAGTTAGATTGTTAATAATAAGAGTAATTAGTGTAGTAATTGTCGTTCTATCGATCATATAAGCATAATATGGCTAATAATATGAGTTAGATTGATAATAATATGAGTAGTAAGTATAGTAATTGTCGTTTCTATCGATCGTATAAGCATTATATGGCTAATAATATGAGTTAGATTGATAATAATAAGAGTAATAGGTATAGTAATTGTCGTTCTATCGATCATATCTGCATAATATGGTTAATAATATGAGTTAGATTGATAACAGTGACTGTAATAAGTTTAGTAATTGTCGCTCTATCGATCTTATAAGCATAATATAGCTAATAATATGAGTTACATTGATAATAATAAGAGTAATAAGTATAGTTATTGTCGTTCTATCGATCATATCTGCATAATATGGTTAATAATATGAGTTAGATTGATAATAGTGAGTGTAATAAGTATAGTAATTGTCGTTCTATTGGTCATATGACGCATAATTTGGCTAATAATATGAGTTAGATTGATAATAATAAGAGTAATGAGTGTAGTAATTGTCGTCCTATCGATCATATAAGCATAATATGGATAATAATATGAGTTAGGATTGATAATAATAAGAGTAATAAGTATAGTCATTGTCGTTCTATCGATCATATAAGCCTAATATGATTGGAATATGAGTTAGATTGATAACAGTGAGTGTAATAAGTATAGTAATTGTGGATCTATCGATCATATCTGCATAATATGGTTAATAGTATGAGTTGGATTGATAATAATAAGAGTACTGAGTATAGTAATTGTCGTACTATCGTCCATATAAGCATAATATAGCTATTAATATGAGTTAGATTGATAATAATAAAAGTAGTAAGTATAGTACTTGTCGTACTATCGATCATATAAGCATAATATGTCTAATAATATGAGTTAGATTGATAATAATAAGAGTAATAGGTATAGTAATTGTCCGTTCTATCGATCATATCTGCATAATATGGTTAATAATATGAGTTAGATTGATAACAGTG
>NW_027473970.1:0-48788 GCF_050947335.1 Megachile rotundata
TCATAATAATAATGGTAATAAGTATAGTAATTGTCGTTCTATCGATCATTTAAGCATAATATGGCTAATAATATGAGTTAGATTGATAATAATAAGAGTAATGAGTATAGTAATTGTAGTTCTATCGACCATATCTGCATAATATGGTTAATAATATGAGTTAGATTCATAATAATAAGAGTAATAAGTATAGTAATTGTCGTTCTATCGATCATTTAAGCATAATATGGCTAATAATATGAGATAGGTTGATAATAATAAGAGTAATAAGTATAGTGATTGTCGTTCTATCGATCAAATTTGCATAATATGGTTAATAATATGAGTTAGATTGATAACAGTGAGTGTAATAAGTATAGTAATTGTCGTTCTATCGATCATATAAGCATAATATGGCTACTAATATGAGTTAGGTTGATAATAATAAGAGTAATAGGTATAGTAAATGTCGTGCTATCGATCTTATCTGCATAATATGGTTAATAATATGAGTTAGATTGATAATAATAAGAGTAATAGGTATAGTAATTGTCGTTCTATCGATCATTTAAGCATAATATGGCTAATAATATGAGTTAGATTGATAATAATAAGAGTAGTGAGTATAGTAATTGTAGTTCTATCGATCATATCTGCATAATATGGCTAATAATATGAGTTAGATTGATAATAATAAGAGTAGTGAGTATAGTAATTGTCGTTCTATCGATCATTTAAGCATAATATGGCTAATAATATGAGTTAGATTGACAATAATAAGAGTAGTGAGTATAGTAATTGTAGTTCTATCGATCATATCTGCATAATATGGTTAATAATATGAGTTAGATTCATAATAATAAGAGTAATGAGTATAGTAATTGTCGTTCTATCGATCATTTAAGCATAATATGGCTAATAATATGAGTTAGGTTGATAATAATAAGGGTAATAGGTATAGTAAATGTCGTGCTATCGATCTTATCCGCATAATATGGTTAATAATATGAGTTAGATTGATAATAATAAGAGTAATAAGTATAGTATTTGTCGTTCTATCGATCATATAAGCATTATATGGCTAATAATATGAGTTAGATCGATAATGATAAGAGTAATAAGTACAGTAATTGTCGTTCTGTCGATCATATAAGCATAATATGGTTAATTATATGAGTTAGATTGATAATAATAACAGTAATAAGTATAGTAATTGTCGTTCTATCGATAATATAAGCATAATATGGCTAATAATATGAGTTAGGTTGATAATAATAAGTGTAATAAGTATAGTGATTGTCGTTCTATCGATCAAATTTGCATAATATGGCTAATAATATGAGTTAGATTGATAATAATAAGAATAATAAGTATAGTAATTGTCGTTCTATCGATCATATAAGCATAACATGGCTAATAATATGAGTTAGGTTGATAATAATAAGAGTAGTGAGTATAGTAATTGTCGTTCTATCGATCATTTAAGCATAATATGGCTAATAATATGAGTTAGATTGATAATAATAAGAGTAGTGAGTATAGCAATTGTCGTTCTATCGATCATTTAAGCATAATATGGCTAATAATATGAGTTAGATTGATAATACTAAGAGTAGTGAGTATAGTAATTGTCGTTCTATCGATCGTATAAGCATAATATGGCAAATAATATGAGTTAGATTGATAATAATTAGAGTAATGAGTATAGTAATTGTAGTTCTATCGACCATATCTGCACAATATGGTTAATAATATGAGTTAGATTCATAATAATAATGGTAATAAGTATAGTAATTGTCGTTCTATCGATCATTTAAGCATAATATGGCTAATAATATGAGTTAGATTGATAATAATAAGAGTAGTGAGTATAGTAATTGTCATTCTATCGATCATATACGCATAATATGGCTAACAATATGAGTTAGATTGATAATAATAAGAGTAATAAGTATAGTAATTGTCGTCCTATCGATCATTTAAGCATAATATGGCTAATAATATGAGTTAGATTGATAATACTAAGAGTACTGAGTATAGTAATTCTCATTCTATCGATCATATAAGCATAATATGGCTAATAATATGAGTTAGATTGATAATAATAAGAGTAACTAGTATAGTAATTGTAGTTCTATCGATCATATCTGCATAATATGGTAATAATATGAGTTAGAGTGATAATACCAAGAGTAGTGAGTATAGTAATTCTCATTCGATCGATCATATAAGCATAATATGGCTAATAATATGAGTTAGATTGATAATAATAACAGTAATAAGTATAGTAATTGTCGTTCTGTCGATCATATAAGCATAATATGGCTAATAATAGGAGTTAGATTTATAATAATAACAGTAATAAGTATAGTAATTGTCGTTCTATCGATAATATAAGCATAATATGGCTAATAATATGAGTTAGATTGATAATACTAAGAGTAATAAGTATAGTAATTGTCGTTCTATCGATAATATAACCATAATATGGCTAATAATATGTGTTAGATTGATAATACTAAGAGTAGTGAGTATAGTAATTGTCGTTCTATCGATCATATAAGCATAACATGGCTAATAATATGAGTTAGGTTGATAATAATAAGAGTAGTGAGTATAGTAATTGTCGTTCTATCGATCATTTAAGCATAATATGGCTAATAATATGAGTTAGATTGATAATAATAAGAGTAGTGAGTATAGTAATTGTCGTTCTATCGATCATTTAAGCATAACATGGCTAATAATATGAGTTAGGTTGATAATAATAAGAGTAGTGAGTATAGTAATTGTCGTTCTATCGATCATTTAAGCATAATATGGCTAATAATATGAGTTAGATTGATAATAATAAGAGTAATAAGTATAGTAATTGTAGTTCTATCGACCATATCTGCATAATATGGCTAATAATATGAGTTAGATTGACAATAATAAGAGTAGTGAGTATAGTAATTGTAGTTCTATCGATCATATCTGCATAATATGGTTAATAATATGAGTTAGATTCATAATAATAAGAGTAATAAGTATAGTAATTGTCGTTCTATCGATCATTTAAGCATAATATGGCTAATAATATGAGTTAGGTTGATAATAATAAGAGTAATAGGTATAGTAAATGTCGTGTTATCGATCTTATCTGCATAATATGGTTAATAATATGAGTTAGATTCATAATAATAATGGTAATAAGTATAGTAATTGTCGTTCTATCGATCATTTAAGCATAATATGGCTAATAATATGAGTTAGATTGATAATAATAAGAGTAATGAGTATAGTAATTGTAGTTCTATCGACCATATCTGCATAATATGGTTAATAATATGAGTTAGATTCATAATAATAAGAGTAATAAGTATAGTAATTGTCGTTCTATCGATAATATAACCATAATATGGCTAATAATATGTGTTAGATTGATAATACTAAGAGTAGTGAGTATAGTAATTCTCGTTCTATCGATCATATAAGCATAATATGGCTAATAATATGAGTTAGATTGATAATAATAAGAGTAATAAGTATAGTAATTGTCGTTCTATCGATCATATAAGCATAATCTGGCTAATAATATGAGTTAGAGTGATAATACTAAGAGTAGTGAGTATAGTAATTCTCATTCTATCGATCATATAAGCATAATATGGCTAATAATATGAGTTAGATTGATAATAATAACAGTAATAAGTATAGTAATTGTCGTTCTGTCGATAATATAAGCATAATATGGCTAATAATAATAAGAGTTAGATTGATAATACTAAGAGTAGTGAGTATAGTAGTTGTCGTTCTATCGATCATATAAGCATAATATGGCTAATAATATGAGTTAGATTGATAATAGTAAGAGTAATGAGTATAGTAATTGTCGTTCTATCGATCATATCTGCATAATATGGTTAATAATATGAGTTAGAATGATAATAATAAGAGTAATAAGTATAGTAATTGTCGTTCTATCGACCATATCTGCATAATATGGTTAATAATATGAGTTAGATTGATACTAATGAGTGTAATAAGTATAGTGAATGTCGTTCTATCGATCATATCAGCATAATATGGGTAATAATATGAGTTAGATTGATAACAGTGAGTGTAATAAGTATAGTAATTGTCGTTCTATCGATCATATTAGCATAATATGGTTAATAATATGAGTTAGATTGATAATAATAAGAGTAATAAGTATAGTATTTGTCGTTCTATCGATCATATAAGCATAATATGGCTAATAATATGAGTTAGATCGATAATGATAAGAGTAATAAGTACAGTAATTGTCGTTATGTCGATCATATAAGCATAATATGGTTAATTATATGAGTTAGATTGATAATAATAACAGTAATAAGTATAGTAATTGTCGTTCTATCGATAATATAAGCATAATATGGCTAATAATATGAGTTAGGTTGATAATAATAAGAGTAATAAGTATAGTGATTGTCGTTCTATCGATCAAATTTGCATAATATGGCTAATAATATGAGTTAGATTGATAATAATAAGAATAATAAGTATAGTAATTGTCGTTCTATCGATCATATAAGCATAACATGGCTAATAATATGAGTTAGGTTGATAATAATAAAAGTGGTGAGTATAGTAATTGTCGTTCTATCGATCATTTAAGCATAATATGGCTAATAATATGAGTTAGATTGATAATAATAAGAGTAATAAGTATAGTAATTGTAGTTCTATCGACCATATCTGCATAATATGGCTAATAATATGAGTTAGATTGACAATAATAAGAGTAGTGAGTACATTAATTGTAGTTCTATCGATCATATCTGCATAATATGGTTAATAATATGAGTTAGATTCATAATAATAAGAGTAATAAGTATAGTAATTGTCGTTCTATCGATCAAATTTGCATAATATGGTTAATAATATGAGTTAGATTGATAATAGTAAGAGTAATAGGTATAGTAATTGTCGTTCTATCGATCATTTAAGCATAATATGGCTAATAATATGAGTTAGATTGATAATAATAAGAGTAGTGAGTATAGTAATTGTAGTTCTATCGATCATATCTGCATAATATGGCTAATAATATGAGTTAGATTGATAATAATAAGAGTAATAAGTATAGTAATTGTCGTTCTATCGATCATATAAGCATAATATGGCTAATAATATGAGTTAGATTGATAATAATAAGAGTAATAAGTATAGTAATTGTCGTTCTATCGATCATATAAGCATAATATGGCTAATAATATGAGTTAGAGTGATAATACTAAGAGTAGTGAGTATAGTAATTCTCATTCTATCGATCATATAAGCATAATATGGCTAATAATATGAGTTAGATTGATAATAATAACAGTAATAAGTATAGTAATTGTCGTTCTGTAGGTCATATAAGCATAATATGGCTAATAATATGAGTTAGATTGATAATAATAAGAGTAATGAGTATAGTAATTGTAGTTCTATCGACCATATCTGCATAATATGGTTAATAATATGAGTTAGATTCATAATAATAAGAGTAATAAGTATAGTAATTGTCGTTCTATCGATCATATAAGCATAATATGGCTAATAATATGAGTTAGATTGATAATAATAAGAGTAATAAGTATAGTAATTGTCGTTCTATCGATCATATAAGCATAATATGGCTAATAATATGAGTTAGAGTGATAATACTAAGAGTAGTGAGTATAGTAATTCTCATTCTATCGATCATATAAGCATAATATGGCTAATAATATGAGTTAGATTGATAATAATAACAGTAATAAGTATAGTAATTGTCGTTCTATCGGTAATATAAGCATAATATGCCTAATAATAATAAGAGTTAGATTGATAATACTAAGAGTAGTGAGTATAGTAGTTGTCGTTCTATCGATCATATAAGCATAATATGGCTAATAATATGAGTTAGATTGATAGTAATAAGAGTAATGAGTATAGTAATTGTCGTTCTATCGATCATATCTGCATAATACGGTTAATAATATGAGTTAGAATGATAATAATAAGAGTAGTAAGTATAGTAATTGTCGTTCTATCGATAATATAAGCATAATATGGCTAATAATATGAGTTAGATTGATAATACTAAGAGTAGTGAGTATAGTAATTGTCGTTCTATCGATCATATAAGCATAATATGGCTAATAATATGAGTTAGATTGATAATAATAAGAGTAATAAGTATAGTATTTGTCGTTCTATCGATCATATAAGCATAATATGGCTAATAATATGAGTTAGATCGATAATGATAAGAGTAATAAGTACAGTAATTGTCGTTGTGTCGATCATATAAGCATAATATGGCTAATTATATGAGTTAGATTGATAATAATAACAGTAATAAGTATAGTAATTGTCGTTCTATCGATAATATAAGCATAATATGGCTAATAATATGAGTTAGGTTGATAATAATAAGAGTAATACGTATAGTGATTGTCGTTCTATCGATCAAATTTGCATAATATGGCTAATAATATGAGTTAGATTGATAATAATAAGAATAATAAGTATAGTAATTGTCGTTCTATCGATCATATAAGCATAACATGGCTAATAATATGAGTTAGGTTGATAATAATAAGAGTGGTGAGTATAGTAATTGTCGTTCTATCGATCATTTAAGCATAATATGGTTAATAATATGAGTTAGATTGATAATAATAAGAGTAATAAGTATAGTAATTGTAGTTCTATCGACCATATCTGCATAATATGGCTAATAATATGAGTTAGATTGACAATAATAAGAGTAGTGAGTATAGTAATTGTAGTTCTATCGATCATATCTGCATAATATGGTTAATAATATGAGTTAGATTCATAATAATAAGAGTAATAAGTATAGTAATTGTCGTTCTATCGATCAAATTTGCATAATATGGTTAATAATATGAGTTAGATTGATAATAGTAAGAGTAATAGGTATAGTAATTGTCGTTCTATCGATCATTTAAGCATAATATGGCTAATAATATGAGTTAGATTGATAATAATAAGAGTAGTGAGTATAGTAATTGTAGTTCTATCGATCATATCCGCATAATATGGCTAATAATATGAGTTAGATTGATAATAATAAGAGTAATAGGTATAGTAAATGTCGTGTTATCGATCTTATCTGCATAATATGGTTAATAATATGAGTTAGATTCATAATAATAATGGTAATAAGTATAGTAATTGTCGTTCTATCGATCATTTAAGCATAATATGGCTAATAATATGAGTTAGATTGATAATAATAAGAGTAATGAGTATAGTAATTGTAGTTCTATCGACCATATCTGCATAATATGGTTAATAATATGAGTTAGATTCATAATAATAAGAGTAATAAGTATAGTAATTGTCGTTCTATCGATAATATAACCATAATATGGCTAATAATATGTGTTAGATTGATAATACTAAGAGTAGTGAGTATAGTAATTCTCGTTCTATCGATCATATAAGCATAATATGGCTAATAATATGAGTTAGATTGATAATAATAAGAGTAATAAGTATAGTAATTGTCGTTCTATCGATCATATAAGCATAATCTGGCTAATAATATGAGTTAGAGTGATAACACTAAGAGTAGTGAGTATAGTAATTCTCATTCTATCGATCATATAAGCATAATATGGCTAATAATATGAGTTAGATTGATAATAATAACAGTAATAAGTATAGTAATTGTCGTTCTGTCGATAATATAAGCATAATATGGCTAATAATAATAAGAGTTAGATTGATAATACTAAGAGTAGTGAGTATAGTAGTTGTCGTTCTATCGATCATATAAGCATAATATGGCTAATAATATGAGTTAGATTGATAATAGTAAGAGTAATGAGTATAGTAATTGTCGTTCTATCGATCATATCTGCATAATATGGTTAATAATATGAGTTAGAATGATAATAATAAGAGTAATAAGTATAGTAATTGTCGTTCTATCGACCATATCTGCATAATATGGTTAATAATATGAGTTAGATTGATACTAATGAGTGTAATAAGTATAGTGAATGTCGTTCTATCGATCATATCAGCATAATATGGGTAATAATATGAGTTAGATTGATAACAGTGAGTGTAATAAGTATAGTAATTGTCGTTCTATCGATCATTTAAGCATAATATGGCTAATAATATGAGTTAGATTGATAATAATAAGAGTAATGAGTATAGTAATTGTAGTTCTATCGACCATATCTGCATAATATGGTTAATAATATGAGTTAGATTCATAATAATAAGAGTAATAAGTATAGTAATTGTCGTTCTATCGATAATATAACCATAATATGGCTAATAATATGTGTTAGATTGATAATACTAAGAGTAGTGAGTATAGTAATTCTCGTTCTATCGATCATATAAGCATAATATGGCTAATAATATGAGTTAGATTGATAATAATAAGAGTAATAAGTATAGTAATTGTCGTTCTATCGATCATATAAGCATAATCTGGCTAATAATATGAGTTAGAGTGATAATACTAAGAGTAGTGAGTATAGTAATTCTCATTCTATCGATCATATAAGCATAATATGGCTAATAATATGAGTTAGATTGATAATAATAACAGTAATAAGTATAGTAATTGTCGTTCTGTCGATAATATAAGCATAATATGGCTAATAATAATAAGAGTTAGATTGATAATACTAAGAGTAGTGAGTATAGTAGTTGTCGTTCTATCGATCATATAAGCATAATATGGCTAATAATATGAGTTAGATTGATAATAGTAAGAGTAATGAGTATAGTAATTGTCGTTCTATCGATCATATCTGCATAATATGGTTAATAATATGAGTTAGAATGATAATAATAAGAGTAATAAGTATAGTAATTGTCGTTCTATCGACCATATCTGCATAATATGGTTAATAATATGAGTTAGATTGATACTAATGAGTGTAATAAGTATAGTGAATGTCGTTCTATCGATCATATCAGCATAATATGGGTAATAATATGAGTTAGATTGATAACAGTGAGTGTAATAAGTATAGTAATTGTCGTTCTATCGATCATATTAGCATAATATGGTTAATAATATGAGTTAGATTGATAATAATAAGAGTAATAAGTATAGTATTTGTCGTTCTATCGATCATATAAGCATAATATGGCTAATAATATGAGTTAGATCGATAATGATAAGAGTAATAAGTACAGTAATTGTCGTTATGTCGATCATATAAGCATAATATGGTTAATTATATGAGTTAGATTGATAATAATAACAGTAATAAGTATAGTAATTGTCGTTCTATCGATAATATAAGCATAATATGGCTAATAATATGAGTTAGGTTGATAATAATAAGAGTAATAAGTATAGTGATTGTCGTTCTATCGATCAAATTTGCATAATATGGCTAATAATATGAGTTAGATTGATAATAATAAGAATAATAAGTATAGTAATTGTCGTTCTATCGATCATATAAGCATAACATGGCTAATAATATGAGTTAGGTTGATAATAATAAAAGTGGTGAGTATAGTAATTGTCGTTCTATCGATCATTTAAGCATAATATGGCTAATAATATGAGTTAGATTGATAATAATAAGAGTAATAAGTATAGTAATTGTAGTTCTATCGACCATATCTGCATAATATGGCTAATAATATGAGTTAGATTGACAATAATAAGAGTAGTGAGTACATTAATTGTAGTTCTATCGATCATATCTGCATAATATGGTTAATAATATGAGTTAGATTCATAATAATAAGAGTAATAAGTATAGTAATTGTCGTTCTATCGATCAAATTTGCATAATATGGTTAATAATATGAGTTAGATTGATAATAGTAAGAGTAATAGGTATAGTAATTGTCGTTCTATCGATCATTTAAGCATAATATGGCTAATAATATGAGTTAGATTGATAATAATAAGAGTAGTGAGTATAGTAATTGTAGTTCTATCGATCATATCTGCATAATATGGCTAATAATATGAGTTAGATTGATAATAATAAGAGTAATAAGTATAGTAATTGTCGTTCTATCGATCATATAAGCATAATATGGCTAATAATATGAGTTAGAGTGATAATACTAAGAGTAGTGAGTATAGTAATTCTCATTCTATCGATCATATAAGCATAATATGGCTAATAATATGAGTTAGATTGATAATAATAACAGTAATAAGTATAGTAATTGTCGTTCTGTAGGTCATATAAGCATAATATGGCTAATAATATGAGTTAGATTGATAATAATAAGAGTAATGAGTATAGTAATTGTAGTTCTATCGACCATATCTGCATAATATGGTTAATAATATGAGTTAGATTCATAATAATAAGAGTAATAAGTATAGTAATTGTCGTTCTATCGATCATATAAGCATAATATGGCTAATAATATGAGTTAGATTGATAATAATAAGAGTAATAAGTATAGTAATTGTCGTTCTATCGATCATATAAGCATAATATGGCTAATAATATGAGTTAGAGTGATAATACTAAGAGTAGTGAGTATAGTAATTCTCATTCTATCGATCATATAAGCATAATATGGCTAATAATATGAGTTAGATTGATAATAATAACAGTAATATGTATAGTAATTGTCGTTCTATCGGTAATATAAGCATAATATGCCTAATAATAATAAGAGTTAGATTGATAATACTAAGAGTAGTGAGTATAGTAGTTGTCGTTCTATCGATCATATAAGCATAATATGGCTAATAATATGAGTTAGATTGATAGTAATAAGAGTAATGAGTATAGTAATTGTCGTTCTATCGATCATATCTGCATAATACGGTTAATAATATGAGTTAGAATGATAATAATAAGAGTAGTAAGTATAGTAATTGTCGTTCTATCGATAATATAAGCATAATATGGCTAATAATATGAGTTAGATTGATAATACTAAGAGTAGTGAGTATAGTAATTGTCGTTCTATCGATCATATAAGCATAATATGGCTAATAATATGAGTTAGATTGATAATAATAAGAGTAATAAGTATAGTATTTGTCGTTCTATCGATCATATAAGCATAATATGGCTAATAATATGAGTTAGATCGATAATGATAAGAGTAATAAGTACAGTAATTGTCGTTGTGTCGATCATATAAGCATAATATGGCTAATTATATGAGTTAGATTGATAATAATAACAGTAATAAGTATAGTAATTGTCGTTCTATCGATAATATAAGCATAATATGGCTAATAATATGAGTTAGGTTGATAATAATAAGAGTAATACGTATAGTGATTGTCGTTCTATCGATCAAATTTGCATAATATGGCTAATAATATGAGTTAGATTGATAATAATAAGAATAATAAGTATAGTAATTGTCGTTCTATCGATCATATAAGCATAACATGGCTAATAATATGAGTTAGGTTGATAATAATAAGAGTGGTGAGTATAGTAATTGTCGTTCTATCGATCATTTAAGCATAATATGGTTAATAATATGAGTTAGATTGATAATAATAAGAGTAATAAGTATAGTAATTGTAGTTCTATCGACCATATCTGCATAATATGGCTAATAATATGAGTTAGATTGACAATAATAAGAGTAGTGAGTATAGTAATTGTAGTTCTATCGATCATATCTGCATAATATGGTTAATAATATGAGTTAGATTCATAATAATAAGAGTAATAAGTATAGTAATTGTCGTTCTATCGATCAAATTTGCATAATATGGTTAATAATATGAGTTAGATTGATAATAGTAAGAGTAATAGGTATAGTAATTGTCGTTCTATCGATCATTTAAGCATAATATGGCTAATAATATGAGTTAGATTGATAATAATAAGAGTAGTGAGTATAGTAATTGTAGTTCTATCGATCATATCTGCATAATATGGCTAATAATATGAGTTAGATTGATAATAATAAGAGTAATAAGTATAGTAATTGTCGTTCTATCGATCATATAAGCATAATATGGCTAATAATATGAGTTAGAGTGATAATACTAAGAGTAGTGAGTATAGTAATTCTCATTCTATCGATCATATAAGCATAATATGGCTAATAATATGAGTTAGATTGATAATAATAACAGTAATAAGTATAGTAATTGTCGTTCTGTAGGTCATATAAGCATAATATGGCTAATAATATGAGTTAGATTGATAATAATAAGAGTAATGAGTATAGTAATTGTAGTTCTATCGACCATATCTGCATAATATGGTTAATAATATGAGTTAGATTCATAATAATAAGAGTAATAAGTATAGTAATTGTCGTTCTATCGATCATATAAGCATAATATGGCTAATAATATGAGTTAGATTGATAATAATAAGAGTAATAAGTATAGTAATTGTCGTTCTATCGATCATATAAGCATAATATGGCTAATAATATGAGTTAGAGTGATAATACTAAGAGTAGTGAGTATAGTAATTCTCATTCTATCGATCATATAAGCATAATATGGCTAATAATATGAGTTAGATTGATAATAATAACAGTAATAAGTATAGTAATTGTCGTTCTATCGGTAATATAAGCATAATATGCCTAATAATAATAAGAGTTAGATTGATAATACTAAGAGTAGTGAGTATAGTAGTTGTCGTTCTATCGATCATATAAGCATAATATGGCTAATAATATGAGTTAGATTGATAGTAATAAGAGTAATGAGTATAGTAATTGTCGTTCTATCGATCATATCTGCATAATACGGTTAATAATATGAGTTAGAATGATAATAATAAGAGTAGTAAGTATAGTAATTGTCGTTCTATCGATAATATAAGCATAATATGGCTAATAATATGAGTTAGATTGATAATACTAAGAGTAGTGAGTATAGTAATTGTCGTTCTATCGATCATATAAGCATAATATGGCTAATAATATGAGTTAGATTGATAATAATAAGAGTAATAAGTATAGTATTTGTCGTTCTATCGATCATATAAGCATAATATGGCTAATAATATGAGTTAGATCGATAATGATAAGAGTAATAAGTACAGTAATTGTCGTTGTGTCGATCATATAAGCATAATATGGCTAATTATATGAGTTAGATTGATAATAATAACAGTAATAAGTATAGTAATTGTCGTTCTATCGATAATATAAGCATAATATGGCTAATAATATGAGTTAGGTTGATAATAATAAGAGTAATACGTATAGTGATTGTCGTTCTATCGATCAAATTTGCATAATATGGCTAATAATATGAGTTAGATTGATAATAATAAGAATAATAAGTATAGTAATTGTCGTTCTATCGATCATATAAGCATAACATGGCTAATAATATGAGTTAGGTTGATAATAATAAGAGTGGTGAGTATAGTAATTGTCGTTCTATCGATCATTTAAGCATAATATGGTTAATAATATGAGTTAGATTGATAATAATAAGAGTAATAAGTATAGTAATTGTAGTTCTATCGACCATATCTGCATAATATGGCTAATAATATGAGTTAGATTGACAATAATAAGAGTAGTGAGTATAGTAATTGTAGTTCTATCGATCATATCTGCATAATATGGTTAATAATATGAGTTAGATTCATAATAATAAGAGTAATAAGTATAGTAATTGTCGTTCTATCGATCAAATTTGCATAATATGGTTAATAATATGAGTTAGATTGATAATAGTAAGAGTAATAGGTATAGTAATTGTCGTTCTATCGATCATTTAAGCATAATATGGCTAATAATATGAGTTAGATTGATAATAATAAGAGTGGTGAGTATAGTAATTGTAGTTCTATCGATCATATCTGCATAATATGGCTAATAATATGAGTTAGATTGATAATAATAAGAGTAATAAGTATAGTAATTGTCGTTCTATCGATCATATAAGCATAATATGGCTAATAATATGAGTTAGAGTGATAATACTAAGAGTAGTGAGTATAGTAATTCTCATTCTATCGATCATATAAGCATAATATGGCTAATAATATGAGTTAGATTGATAATAATAACAGTAATAAGTATAGTAATTGTCGTTCTGTAGGTCATATAAGCATAATATGGCTAATAATATGAGTTAGATTGATAATAATAAGAGTAATGAGTATAGTAATTGTAGTTCTATCGACCATATCTGCATAATATGGTTAATAATATGAGTTAGATTCATAATAATAAGAGTAATAAGTATAGTAATTGTCGTTCTATCGATCATATAAGCATAATATGGCTAATAATATGAGTTAGATTGATAATAATAAGAGTAATAAGTATAGTAATTGTCGTTCTATCGATCATATAAGCATAATATGGCTAATAATATGAGTTAGAGTGATAATACTAAGAGTAGTGAGTATAGTAATTCTCATTCTATCGATCATATAAGCATAATATGGCTAATAATATGAGTTAGATTGATAATAGTAACAGTAATAAGTATAGTAATTGTCGTTCTATCGGTAATATAAGCATAATATGCCTAATAATAATAAGAGTTAGATTGAAAATACTAAGAGTAGTGAGTATAGTAGTTGTCGTTCTATCGATCATATAAGCATAATATGGCTAATAATATGAGTTAGATTGATAGTAATAAGAGTAATGAGTATAGTAATTGTCGTTCTATCGATCATATCTGCATAATACGGTTAATAATATGAGTTAGAATGATAATAATAAGAGTAGTAAGTATAGTAATTGTCGTTCTATCGATAATATAAGCATAATATGGCTAATAATATGAGTTAGATTGATAATACTAAGAGTAGTGAGTATAGTAATTGTCGTTCTATCGATCATATAAGCATAATATGGCTAATAATATGAGTTAGATTGATAATAATAAGAGTAATAAGTATAGTATTTGTCGTTCTATCGATCATATAAGCATAATATGGCTAATAATATGAGTTAGATCGATGATGATAAGAGTAATAAGTACAGTAATTGTCGTTGTGTCGATCATATAAGCATAATATGGCTAATTATATGAGTTAGATTGATAATAATAACAGTAATAAGTATAGTAATTGTCGTTCTATCGATAATATAAGCATAATATGGCTAATAATATGAGTTAGGTTGATAATAATAAGAGTAATAAGTATAGTGATTGTCGTTCTATCGATCAAATTTGCATAATATGGCTAATAATATGAGTTAGATTGATAATAATAAGAATAATAAGTATAGTAATTGTCGTTCTATCGATCATATAAGCATAACATGGCTAATAATATGAGTTAGGTTGATAATAATAAGAGTGGTGAGTATAGTAATTGTCGTTCTATCGATCATTTAAGCATAATATGGTTAATAATATGAGTTAGATTGATAATAATAAGAGTAATAAGTATAGTAATTGTAGTTCTATCGACCATATCTGCATAATATGGCTAATAATATGAGTTAGATTGACAATAATAAGAGTAGTGAGTATAGTAATTGTAGTTCTATCGATCATATCTGCATAATATGGTTAATAATATGAGTTAGATTCATAATAATAAGAGTAATAAGTATAGTAATTGTCGCTCTATCGATCATTTAAGCATAATATGGTTAAAAATATGAGTTAGATTCATAATAATAAGAGTAATAAGTATAGTAATTGTCGTTCTATCGATCATATAAGCATAACATGGCTAATAATATGAGTTAGGTTGATAATAATAAGAGTAGTGAGTATAGTAATTGCCGTTCTATCGATCATTTAAGCATAATATGGCTAATAATATGAGTTAGATTGATAATACTAAGAGTAGTGAGTATAGTAATTGTCGTTCTATCGATCAAATTTGCATAATATGGTTAATAATATGAGTTAGATTGATAATAATAAGAGTAATAGGTATAGTAATTGACGTTCTATCGATCATTTAAGCATAATATGGCTAATAATATGAGTTAGATTGATAATAATAAAAGTAGTGAGTATAGTAATTGTAGTTCTATCGATCATATCTGCATAATATGGCTAATAATATGAGTTAGATTGATAATAATAAGAGTAATAAGTATAGTAATTGTCGTTCTATCGATCATATAAGCATAATATGGCTAATAATATGAGTTAGAGTGATAATACTAAGAGTAGTGAGTATAGTAATTCTCATTCTATCGATCATATAAGCATAATATGGCTAATAATATGAGTTAGATTGATAATAATAACAGTAATAAGTATAGTAATTGTCGTTCTGTCGATCATATAAGCATAATATGGCTAATAATATGAGTTAGATTTATAATAATAACAGTAATAAGTATAGTAATTGTCGTCCTATCGATAATATAAGCATAATATGGCTAATAATATGAGTTAGATTGATAATACTAAGAGTAGTGAGTATAGTAATTGTCGTTCTATCGATCATATAAGCATAATATGGCTAATAATATGAGTTAGATTGATAATAATAAGAGTAATGAGTATAGTAATTGTAGTTCTATCGATCATATCTGCATAATACGGTTAATAATATGAGTTAGAATGATAATAATAAGAGTAGTAAGTATAGTAATTGTCGTTCTATCGATAATATAAGCATAATATGGCTAATAATATGAGTTAGATTGATAATACTAAGAGTAGTGAGTATAGTAATTGTCGTTCTATCGATCATATAAGCATAATATGGCTAATAATATGAGTTAGATTGATAATAATAAGAGTAATAAGTATAGTATTTGTCGTTCTATCGATCATATAAGCATAATATGGCTAATAATATGAGTTAGATCGATGATGATAAGAGTAATAAGTACAGTAATTGTCGTTGTGTCGATCATATAAGCATAATATGGCTAATTATATGAGTTAGATTGATAATAATAACAGTAATAAGTATAGTAATTGTCGTTCTATCGATAATATAAGCATAATATGGCTAATAATATGAGTTAGGTTGATAATAATAAGAGTAATAAGTATAGTGATTGTCGTTCTATCGATCAAATTTGCATAATATGGCTAATAATATGAGTTAGATTGATAATAATAAGAATAATAAGTATAGTAATTGTCGTTCTATCGATCATATAAGCATAACATGGCTAATAATATGAGTTAGGTTGATAATAATAAGAGTGGTGAGTATAGTAATTGTCGTTCTATCGATCATTTAAGCATAATATGGTTAATAATATGAGTTAGATTGATAATAATAAGAGTAATAAGTATAGTAATTGTAGTTCTATCGACCATATCTGCATAATATGGCTAATAATATGAGTTAGATTGACAATAATAAGAGTAGTGAGTATAGTAATTGTAGTTCTATCGATCATATCTGCATAATATGGTTAATAATATGAGTTAGATTCATAATAATAAGAGTAATAAGTATAGTAATTGTCGCTCTATCGATCATTTAAGCATAATATGGTTAAAAATACGAGTTAGATTCATAATAATAAGAGTAATAAGTATAGTAATTGTCGTTCTATCGATCATATAAGCATAACATGGCTAATAATATGAGTTAGGTTGATAATAATAAGAGTAGTGAGTATAGTAATTGCCGTTCTATCGATCATTTAAGCATAATATGGCTAATAATATGAGTTAGATTGATAATACTAAGAGTAGTGAGTATAGTAATTGTCGTTCTATCGATCAAATTTGCATAATATGGTTAATAATATGAGTTAGATTGATAATAATAAGAGTAATAGGTATAGTAATTGACGTTCTATCGATCATTTAAGCATAATATGGCTAATAATATGAGTTAGATTGATAATAATAAAAGTAGTGAGTATACATAATTGTAGTTCTATCGATCATATCTGCATAATATGGCTAATAATATGAGTTAGATTGATAATAATAAGAGTAATAAGTATAGTAATTGTCGTTCTATCGATCATATAAGCATAATATGGCTAATAATATGAGTTAGAGTGATAATACTAAGAGTAGTGAGTATAGTAATTCTCATTCTATCGATCATATAAGCATAATATGGCTAATAATATGAGTTAGATTGATAATAATAACAGTAATAAGTATAGTAATTGTCGTTCTGTCGATCATATAAGCATAATATGGCTAATAATATGAGTTAGATTTATAATAATAACAGTAATAAGTATAGTAATTGTCGTCCTATCGATAATATAAGCATAATATGGCTAATAATATGAGTTAGATTGATAATACTAAGAGTAGTGAGTATAGTAATTGTCGTTCTATCGATCATATAAGCATAATATGGCTAATAATATGAGTTAGATTGATAATAATAAGAGTAATGAGTATAGTAATTGTAGTTCTATCGACCATATCTGCATAATATGGTTAATAATATGAGTTAGATTCATAATAATAAGAGTAATAAGTATAGTAATTGTCGTTCTATCGATCATATAAGCATAATATGGCTAATAATATGAGTTAGATTGATAATAATAAGAGTAATAAGTATAGTAATTGTCGTTCTATCGATCATATAAGCATAATATGGCTAATAATATGAGTTAGAGTGGTAATACTAAGAGTAGTGAGTATAGTAATTCTCATTCTATCGATCATATAAGCATAATATGGCTAATAATATGAGTTAGATTGATAGTAATAAGAGTAATGAGTATAGTAATTGTCGTTCTATCGATCATATCTGCATAATATGGTTAATAATATGAGTTAGAATGATAATAATAAGAGTAATAAGTATAGTAATTGTAGTTCTATCGACCATATCTGCATAATATGGCTAATAATATGAGTTAGATTGACAATAATAAGAGTAGTGAGTACATTAATTGTAGTTCTATCGATCATATCTGCATAATATGGTTAATAATATGAGTTAGATTCATAATAATAAGAGTAATAAGTATAGTAATTGTCGTTCTATCGATCATTTAAGCATAATATGGCTAATAATATGAGTTAGGTTGATAATAATAAGAGTAATAGGTATAGTAAATGTCGTGCTATCGATCTTATCTGCATAATATGGTTAATAATATGAGTTAGATTGATAATAATAAGAGTAATAGGTATAGTAATTGTCGTTCTATCGATAATATAAGCATAATATGGCTAATAATATGAGTTCGATTGATAATAATAAGAGTAATAAGTACAGTAATTGTAGTTCTATCGACCATATAAGCATAATATGGCTAATAATTAGAGTTAGAGTGATAATACTAAGAGTAGTGAGTATAGTAATTCTCATTCTATCGATCATATAAGCATAATATGGCTAATAATATGAGTAAGATTGATAATAATAAGAGTAACTAGTATAGTAATTGTAGTTCTATCGATCATATCTGCATAATATGGTTTAAAATATGAGTTAGATTCATAACAATAAGAGTAATAAGTATAGTAATTGTCGTTCTATCGATCATATAAGCATAATATGGCTAATAATATGAGTTAGAGTGATAATACTAAGAGTAGTGAGTATAGTAATTCTCATTCTATCGATCATATAAGCATAATATGGCTAATAATATGAGTTAGATTGATAATAATAACAGTAATAAGTATAGTAATTGTCGTTCTGTAGATCATATAAGCATAATATGGCTAATAATATGAGTTAGATTGATAATAATAAGAGTAATGAGTATAGTAATTGTAGTTCTATCGACCATATCTGCATAATATGGTTAATAATATGAGTTAGATTCATAATAATAAGAGTAATAAGTATAGTAATTGTCGTTCTATCGATCATTTAAGCATAATATGGCTAATAATATGAGTTAGATTGATAATAATAAGAGTAGTGAGTATAGTAATTGTCGTTCTATCGATCATTTAAGCATAACATGGCTAATAATATGAGTTAGGTTGATAATAATAAGAGTAGTGAGTATAGTAATTGTCGTTCTATCGATCATTTAAGCATAATATGGCTAATAATATGAGTTAGATTGATAATAATAAGAGTAATAAGTATAGTAATTGTAGTTCTATCGACCATATCTGCATAATATGGCTAATAATATGAGTTAGATTGACAATAATAAGAGTAGTGAGTATAGTAATTTTAGTTCTATCGATCATATCTGCATAATATGGTTAATAATATGAGTTAGATTCATAATAATAAGAGTAATAAGTATAGTAATTGTCGTTCTATCGATCATTTAAGCATAATATGGCTAATAATATGAGTTAGGTTGATAATAATAAGAGTAATAGGTATAGTAAATGTCGTGTTATCGATCTTATCTGCATAATATGGTTAATAATATGAGTTAGATTCATGATAATAAGAGTAATAAGTATAGTAATTGTCGTTCTATCGATCATTTAAGCATAATATGGCTAATAATATGAGTTAGGTTGATAATAATAAGAGTAATAGGTATAGTAAATGTCGTGCTATCGATCTTATCCGCATAATATGGTTAATAATATGAGTTAGATTGATAATAATAAGAGTAATAAGTATAGTATTTGTCGTTCTATCGATCATATAAGCATTATATGGCTAATAATATGAGTTAGATCGATAATGATAAGAGTAATAAGTACAGTAATTGTCGTTCTGTCGATCATATAAGCATAATATGGTTAATTATATGAGTCAGATTGATAATAATAACAGTAATAAGTATAGTAATTGTCGTTCTATCGATAATATAAGCATAATATGGCTAATAATATGAGTTAGGTTGATAATAATAAGTGTAATAAGTATAGTGATTGTCGTTCTATCGATCAAATTTGCATAATATGGCTAATAATATGAGTTAGATTGATAATAATAAGAATAATAAGTATAGTAATTGTCGTTCTATCGATCATATAAGCATAACATGGCTAATAATATGAGTTAGGTTGATAATAATAAGAGTAGTGAGTATAGTAATTGTCGTTCTATCGATCATTTAAGCATAATATGGCTAATAATATGAGTTAGATTGATAATAATAAGAGTAGTGAGTATAGCAATTGTCGTTCTATCGATCATTTAAGCATAATATGGCTAATAATATGAGTTAGATTGATAATACTAAGAGTAGTGAGTATAGTAATTGTCGTTCTATCGATCATATAAGCATAATATGGCTAATAATATGAGTTAGGTTGATAATAATAAGAGTAATAAGTATAGTGATTGTCGTTCTATCGATCAAATTTGCATAATATGGCTAATAATATGAGTTAGATTGATAATAATAAGAATAATAAGTATAGTAATTGTCGTTCTATCGATCATATAAGCATAACATGGCTAATAATATGAGTCAGGTTGATAATAATAAGAGTAGTGAGTATAGTAATTGTAGTTCTATCGATCATATCTGCATAATATGGCTAATAATATGAGTTAGATTGATAATAATAAGAGTAATAAGTATAGTAATTGTCGTTCTATCGATCGTATAAGCATAATATGGCTAATAATATGAGTTAGAGTGATAATACTAAGAGTAGTGAGTATAGTAATTGTCGTTCTATCGATCATTTAAGCATAATATGGCTAATAATATGAGTTAGATTGATAATAATAAGAGTAATAAGTATAGGAATTGTAGTTCTATCGACCATATCTGCATAATATGGCTAATAATATGAGTTAGATTGACAATAATAAGAGTAGTGAGTATAGTAATTGTAGTTCTATCGATCATATCTGCATAATATGGTTAATAATATGAGTTAGATTCATAATAATAAGAGTAATAAGTATAGTAATTGTCGTTCTATCGATCATTTAAGCATAATATGGCTAATAATATGAGTTAGGTTGATAATAATAAGAGAAATAGGTATAGTAAATGTCGTGCTATCGATCTTATCTGCATAATATGGTTAATAATATGAGTTAGATTGATAATAATAAGAGTAATAGGTATAGTAATTGTCGTTCTATCGATCATTTAAGCATAATATGGCTAATAATATGAGTTAGATTGATAATAATAACAGTAATAAGTATAGTAATTGTCGTTCTGTCGATCATATAAGCATAATATGGCTAATAATATGAGTTAGATTTATAATAATAACAGTAATAAGTATAGTAATTGTCGTTCTATCGATAATATAAGCATAACATGGCTAATAATATGAGTTAGATTGATAATACTAAGAGTAGTGAGTATAGTAATTGTCGTTCTATTGATCATATAACCACAATATGGCAAATAATATGAGTTAGATTGATAATAATTAGAGTAATGAGTATAGTAATTGTAGTTCTATCGACCATATCTGCATAATATGGTTAATAATATGAGTTAGATTCATAATAATAATGGTAATAAGTATAGTAATTGTCGTTCTATCGATCATATAAGCATAATATGGCTAATAATATGAGTTAGATTGATAGTAATAAGAGTAATGAGTATAGTAATTGTCGTTCTATCGATCATATCTGCATAATATGGTTAATAATATGAGTTAGAATGATAATAATAAGAGTAATAAGTATAGTAATTGTAGTTCTATCGACCATATCTGCATAATATGGCTAATAATATGAGTTAGATTGACAATAATAAGAGTAGTGAGTACATTAATTGTAGTTCTATCGATCATATCTGCATAATATGGTTAATAATATGAGTTAGATTCATAATAATAAGAGTAATAAGTATAGTAATTGTCGTTCTATCGATCATTTAAGCATAATATGGCTAATAATATGAGTTAGGTTGATAATAATAAGAGTAATAGGTATAGTAAATGTCGTGCTATCGATCTTATCTGCATAATATGGTTAATAATATGAGTTAGATTGATAATAATAAGAGTAATAGGTATAGTAATTGTCGTTCTATCGATAATATAAGCATAATATGGCTAATAATATGAGTTCGATTGATAATAATAAGAGTAATAAGTACAGTAATTGTAGTTCTATCGATCATATAAGCATAATATGGCTAATAATATGAGTTAGAGTGATAATACTAAGAGTAGTGAGTATAGTAATTCTCATTCTATCGATCATATAAGCATAATATGGCTAATAATATGAGTAAGATTGATAATAATAAGAGTAACTAGTATAGTAATTGTAGTTCTATCGATCATATCTGCATAATATGGTTTAAAATATGAGTTAGATTCATAACAATAAGAGTAATAAGTATAGTAATTGTCGTTCTATCGATCATATAAGCATAATATGGCTAATAATATGAGTTAGAGTGATAATACTAAGAGTAGTGAGTATAGTAATTCTCATTCTATCGATCATATAAGCATAATATGGCTAATAATATGAGTTAGATTGATAATAATAACAGTAATAAGTATAGTAATTGTCGTTCTGTAGATCATATAAGCATAATATGGCTAATAATATGAGTTAGATTGATAATAATAAGAGTAATGAGTATAGTAATTGTAGTTCTATCGACCATATCTGCATAATATGGTTAATAATATGAGTTAGATTCATAATAATAAGAGTAATAAGTATAGTAATTGTCGTTCTATCGATCATTTAAGCATAATATGGCTAATAATATGAGTTAGATTGATAATAATAAGAGTAGTGAGTATAGTAATTGTCGTTCTATCGATCATTTAAGCATAACATGGCTAATAATATGAGTTAGGTTGATAATAATAAGAGTAGTGAGTATAGTAATTGTCGTTCTATCGATCATTTAAGCATAATATGGCTAATAATATGAGTTAGATTGATAATAATAAGAGTAATAAGTATAGTAATTGTAGTTCTATCGACCATATCTGCATAATATGGCTAATAATATGAGTTAGATTGACAATAATAAGAGTAGTGAGTATAGTAATTTTAGTTCTATCGATCATATCTGCATAATATGGTTAATAATATGAGTTAGATTCATAATAATAAGAGTAATAAGTATAGTAATTGTCGTTCTATCGATCATTTAAGCATAATATGGCTAATAATATGAGTTAGGTTGATAATAATAAGAGTAATAGGTATAGTAAATGTCGTGTTATCGATCTTATCTGCATAATATGGTTAATAATATGAGTTAGATTCATGATAATAAGAGTAATAAGTATAGTAATTGTCGTTCTATCGATCATTTAAGCATAATATGGCTAATAATATGAGTTAGGTTGATAATAATAAGAGTAATAGGTATAGTAAATGTCGTGCTATCGATCTTATCCGCATAATATGGTTAATAATATGAGTTAGATTGATAATAATAAGAGTAATAAGTATAGTATTTGTCGTTCTATCGATCATATAAGCATTATATGGCTAATAATATGAGTTAGATCGATAATGATAAGAGTAATAAGTACAGTAATTGTCGTTCTGTCGATCATATAAGCATAATATGGTTAATTATATGAGTCAGATTGATAATAATAACAGTAATAAGTATAGTAATTGTCGTTCTATCGATAATATAAGCATAATATGGCTAATAATATGAGTTAGGTTGATAATAATAAGTGTAATAAGTATAGTGATTGTCGTTCTATCGATCAAATTTGCATAATATGGCTAATAATATGAGTTAGATTGATAATAATAAGAATAATAAGTATAGTAATTGTCGTTCTATCGATCATATAAGCATAACATGGCTAATAATATGAGTTAGGTTGATAATAATAAGAGTAGTGAGTATAGTAATTGTCGTTCTATCGATCATTTAAGCATAATATGGCTAATAATATGAGTTAGATTGATAATAATAAGAGTAGTGAGTATAGCAATTGTCGTTCTATCGATCATTTAAGCATAATATGGCTAATAATATGAGTTAGATTGATAATACTAAGAGTAGTGAGTATAGTAATTGTCGTTCTATCGATCATATAAGCATAATATGGCTAATAATATGAGTTAGGTTGATAATAATAAGAGTAATAAGTATAGTGATTGTCGTTCTATCGATCAAATTTGCATAATATGGCTAATAATATGAGTTAGATTGATAATAATAAGAATAATAAGTATAGTAATTGTCGTTCTATCGATCATATAAGCATAACATGGCTAATAATATGAGTCAGGTTGATAATAATAAGAGTAGTGAGTATAGTAATTGTAGTTCTATCGATCATATCTGCATAATATGGCTAATAATATGAGTTAGATTGATAATAATAAGAGTAATAAGTATAGTAATTGTCGTTCTATCGATCATATAAGCATAATATGGCTAATAATATGAGTTAGAGTGATAATACTAAGAGTAGTGAGTATAGTAATTGTCGTTCTATCGATCATTTAAGCATAATATGGCTAATAATATGAGTTAGATTGATAATAATAAGAGTAATAAGTATAGGAATTGTAGTTCTATCGACCATATCTGCATAATATGGCTAATAATATGAGTTAGATTGACAATAATAAGAGTAGTGAGTATAGTAATTGTAGTTCTATCGATCATATCTGCATAATATGGTTAATAATATGAGTTAGATTCATAATAATAAGAGTAATAAGTATAGTAATTGTCGTTCTATCGATCATTTAAGCATAATATGGCTAATAATATGAGTTAGGTTGATAATAATAAGAGAAATAGGTATAGTAAATGTCGTGCTATCGATCTTATCTGCATAATATGGTTAATAATATGAGTTAGATTGATAATAATAAGAGTAATAGGTATAGTAATTGTCGTTCTATCGATCATTTAAGCATAATATGGCTAATAATATGAGTTAGATTGATAATAATAACAGTAATAAGTATAGTAATTGTCGTTCTGTCGATCATATAAGCATAATATGGCTAATAATATGAGTTAGATTTATAATAATAACAGTAATAAGTATAGTAATTGTCGTTCTATCGATAATATAAGCATAACATGGCTAATAATATGAGTTAGATTGATAATACTAAGAGTAGTGAGTATAGTAATTGTCGTTCTATTGATCATATAACCACAATATGGCAAATAATATGAGTTAGATTGATAATAATTAGAGTAATGAGTATAGTAATTGTAGTTCTATCGACCATATCTGCATAATATGGTTAATAATATGAGTTAGATTCATAATAATAATGGTAATAAGTATAGTAATTGTCGTTCTATCGATCATTTAAGCATAATATGGCTAATAATATGAGTTAGATTGATAATAATAAGAGTAATGAGTATAGTAATTGTAGTTCTATCGACCATATCTGCATAATATGGTTAATAATATGAGTTAGATTCATAATAATAAGAGTAATAAGTATAGTAATTGTCGTTCTATCGATAATATAACCATAATATGGCTAATAATATGTGTTAGATTGATAATACTAAGAGTAGTGAGTATAGTAATTCTCGTTCTATCGATCATATAAGCATAATATGGCTAATAATATGAGTTGGATTGATAATAATAAGAGTAATAAGTATAGTAATTGTCGTACTATCGATCATATAAGCATAATATGGCTAATAATATGAGTTAGAGTGATAATACTAAGAGTAGTGAGTATAGTAATTCTCATTCTATCGATCATATAAGCATAATATGGCTAATAATATGAGTTAGATTGATAATAATAACAGTAATAAGTATAGTAATTGTCGTTCTGTCGATAATATAAGCATAATATGGCTAATAATAATAAGAGTTAGATTGATAATACTAAGAGTAGTGAGTATAGTAGTTGTCGTTCTATCGATCATATAAGCATAATATGGCTAATAATATGAGTTAGATTGATAATAGTAAGAGTAATGAGTATAGTAATTGTCGTTCTATCGATCATATCTGCATAATATGGTTAATAGTATGAGTTAGAATGATAATAATAAGAGTAATAAGTATAGTAATTGTCGTTCTATCGACCATATCTGCATAATATGGTTAATAATATGAGTTAGATTGATACTAATGAGTGTAATAAGTATAGTGAATGTCGTTCTATCGATCATATCAGCATAATATGGGTAATAATATAAGTTAGATTGATAACAGTGAGTGTAATAAGTATAGTAATTGTCGTTCTATCGATCATATTAGCATAATATGGTTAATAATATGAGTTAGATTGATAATAATAAGAGTAATAAGTATAGTATTTGTCGTTCTATCGATCATATAAGCATAATATGGCTAATAATATGAGTTAGATCGATAATGATAAGAGTAATAAGTACAGTAATTGTCGTTATGTCGATCATATAAGCATAATATGGTTAATTATATGAGTTAGATTGATAATAATAACAGTAATAAGTATAGTAATTGTCGTTCTATCGATAATATAAGCATAATATGGCTAATAATATGAGTTAGGTTGATAATAATAAGAGTAATAAGTATAGTGATTGTCGTTCTATCGATCAAATTTGCATAATATGGCTAATAATATGAGTTAGATTGATAATAATAAGAATAATAAGTATAGTAATTGTCGTTCTATCGATCATATAAGCATAACATGGCTAATAATATGAGTTAGGTTGATAATAGTAAGAGTAGTGAGTATAGTAATTGTCGTTCTATCGATCATTTAAGCATAATATGGCTAATAATATGAGTTAGATTGATAATAATAAGAGTAGTGAGTATAGTAATTGTCGTTCTATCGATCATTTAAGCATAATATGGCTAATAATATGAGTTAGATTGATAATAATAACAGTAATAAGTATAGTAATTGTCGTTCTGTCGATCATATAAGCATAATATGGCTAATAATATGAGTTAGATTTATAATAATAACAGTAATAAGTATAGTAATTGTCGTTCTATCGATAATATAAGCATAATATGGCTAATAATATGAGTTAGATTGATAATACTAAGAGTAGTGAGTATAGTAATTGTCGTTCTATCGATAATATAAGCATAATATGGCTAATAATATGAGTTAGGTTGATAATAATAAGAGTAATAAGTATAGTGATTGTCGTTCTATCGATCAAATTTGCATAATATGGCTAATAATATGAGTTAGATTGATAATAATAAGAATAATAAGTATAGTAATTGTCGTTCTATCGATCATATAAGCATAACATGGCTAATAATATGAGTTAGGTTGATAATAATAAAAGTGGTGAGTATAGTAATTGTCGTTCTATCGATCATTTAAGCATAATATGGCTAATAATATGAGTTAGATTGATAATAATAAGAGTAATAAGTATAGTAATTGTAGTTCTATCGACCATATCTGCATAATATGGCTAATAATATGAGTTAGATTGACAATAATAAGAGTAGTGAGTACATTAATTGTAGTTCTATCGATCATATCTGCATAATATGGTTAATAATATGAGTTAGATTCATAATAATAAGAGTAATAAGTATAGTAATTGTCGTTCTATCGATCAAATTTGCATAATATGGTTAATAATATGAGTTAGATTGATAATAGTAAGAGTAATAGGTATAGTAATTGTCGTTCTATCGATCATTTAAGCATAATATGGCTAATAATATGAGTTAGATTGATAATAATAAGAGTAGTGAGTATAGTAATTGTAGTTCTATCGATCATATCTGCATAATATGGCTAATAATATGAGTTAGATTGATAATAATAAGAGTAATAAGTATAGTAATTGTCGTTCTATCGATCATATAAGCATAATATGGCTAATAATATGAGTTAGAGTGATAATACTAAGAGTAGTGAGTATAGTAATTCTCATTCTATCGATCATATAAGCATAATATGGCTAATAATATGAGTTAGATTGATAATAATAACAGTAATAAGTATAGTAATTGTCGTTCTGTAGGTCATATAAGCATAATATGGCTAATAATATGAGTTAGATTGATAATAATAAGAGTAATGAGTATAGTAATTGTAGTTCTATCGACCATATCTGCATAATATGGTTAATAATATGAGTTAGATTCATAATAATAAGAGTAATAAGTATAGTAATTGTCGTTCTATCGATCATATAAGCATAATATGGCTAATAATATGAGTTAGATTGATAATAATAAGAGTAATAAGTATAGTAATTGTCGTTCTATCGATCATATAAGCATAATATGGCTAATAATATGAGTTAGAGTGATAATACTAAGAGTAGTGAGTATAGTAATTCTCATTCTATCGATCATATAAGCATAATATGGCTAATAATATGAGTTAGATTGATAATAATAACAGTAATAAGTATAGTAATTGTCGTTCTATCGGTAATATAAGCATAATATGCCTAATAATAATAAGAGTTAGATTGATAATACTAAGAGTAGTGAGTATAGTAGTTGTCGTTCTATCGATCATATAAGCATAATATGGCTAATAATATGAGTTAGATTGATAGTAATAAGAGTAATGAGTATAGTAATTGTCGTTCTATCGATCATATCTGCATAATACGGTTAATAATATGAGTTAGAATGATAATAATAAGAGTAGTAAGTATAGTAATTGTCGTTCTATCGATAATATAAGCATAATATGGCTAATAATATGAGTTAGATTGATAATACTAAGAGTAGTGAGTATAGTAATTGTCGTTCTATCGATCATATAAGCATAATATGGCTAATAATATGAGTTAGATTGATAATAATAAGAGTAATAAGTATAGTATTTGTCGTTCTATCGATCAAATTTGCATAATATGGTTAATAATATGAGTTAGATTGATAATAATAAGAGTAATAGGTATAGTAATTGACGTTCTATCGATCATTTAAGCATAATATGGCTAATAATATGAGTTAGATTGATAATAATAAAAGTAGTGAGTATAGTAATTGTAGTTCTATCGATCATATCTGCATAATATGGCTAATAATATGAGTTAGATTGATAATAATAAGAGTAATAAGTATAGTAATTGTCGTTCTATCGATCATATAAGCATAATATGGCTAATAATATGAGTTAGAGTGATAATACTAAGAGTAGTGAGTATAGTAATTCTCATTCTATCGATCATATAAGCATAATATGGCTAATAATATGAGTTAGATTGATAATAATAACAGTAATAAGTATAGTAATTGTCGTTCTGTCGATCATATAAGCATAATATGGCTAATAATATGAGTTAGATTTATAATAATAACAGTAATAAGTATAGTAATTGTCGTCCTATCGATAATATAAGCATAATATGGCTAATAATATGAGTTAGATTGATAATACTAAGAGTAGTGAGTATAGTAATTGTCGTTCTATCGATCATATAAGCATAATATGGCTAATAATATGAGTTAGATTGATAATAATAAGAGTAATGAGTATAGTAATTGTAGTTCTATCGACCATATCTGCATAATATGGTTAATAATATGAGTTAGATTCATAATAATAAGAGTAATAAGTATAGTAATTGTCGTTCTATCGATCATATAAGCATAATATGGCTAATAATATGAGTTAGATTGATAATAATAAGAGTAATAAGTATAGTAATTGTCGTTCTATCGATCATATAAGCATAATATGGCTAATAATATGAGTTAGAGTGATAATACTAAGAGTAGTGAGTATAGTAATTCTCATTCTATCGATCATATAAGCATAATATGGCTAATAATATGAGTTAAATTGATAATAATAACAGTAATAAGTATAGTAATTGTCATTCTATCGGTAATATAAGCATAATATGCCTAATAATAATAAGAGTTAGATTGATAATACTAAGAGTAGTGAGTATAGTAGTTGTCGTTCTATCGATCATATAAGCATAATATGGCTAATAATATGAGTTAGATTGATAGTAATAGGAGTAATGAGTATAGTAATTGTCGTTCTATCGATCATATCTGCATAATACGGTTAATAGTATGAGTTAGAATGATAATAATAAGAGTAGTAAGTATAGTAATTGTCGTTCTATCGATCATATCTGCATAATATGGTTAATAATATGAGTTAGATTGATACTAGTGAGTGTAATAAGTATAGTAATTGTCGTTCTATCGATCATATTAGCATAATATGGTTAATAATATGAGTTAGATTGATAATAATAAGAGTAATAAGTATAGTATTTGTCGTTCTATCGATCATATAAGCATAATATGGCTAATAATATGAGTTAGATCGATAATGATAAGAGTAATAAGTACAGTAATTGTCGTTCTGTCGATCATATAAGCATAATATGGCTAATTATATGAGTTAGATTGATAATAATAACAGTAATAAGTATAGTAATTGTCGTTCTATCGATAATATAAGCATAATATGGCTAATAATATGAGTTAGGTTGATAATAATAAGAGTAATAAGTATAGTGATTGTCGTTCTATCGATCATATAAGCATAACATGGCTAATAATATGAGTTAGGTTGATAATAATAAGAGTAGTGAGTATAGTAATTGTCGTTCTATCGATCATATCTGCATAATATGGCTAATAATATGAGTTAGATTGATAATAATAAGAGTAATAAGTATAGTAATTGTCGTTCTATCGATCATATAAGCATAATATGGCTAATAATATGAGTTAGAGTGATAATACTAAGAGTAGTGAGTATAGTAATTCTCATTCTATCGATCATATAAGCATAATATGGCTAATAATATGAGTTAGATTGATAATAATAAAAGTAGTGAGTATAGTAATTGTAGTTCTATGGATCATATCTGCATAATATGGCTAATAATATGAGTTAGATTGATAATAATAAGAGTAATAAGTATAGTAATTGTCGTTCTATCGATCATATAAGCATAATATGGCTAATAATATGAGTTAGAGTGATAATACTAAGAGTAGTGAGTATAGTAATTCTCATTCTATCGATCATATAAGCATAATATGGCTAATAATATGAGTTAGATTGATAATAATAACAGTAATAAGTATAGTAATTGTCGTTCTGTCGATCATATAAGCATAATATGGCTAATAATATGAGTTAGATTTATAATAATAACAGTAATAAGTACAGTAGTTGTCGTTCTATCGATAATATAAGCATAATATGGCTAATAATATGAGTTAGGTTGATAATAATAAGAGTAGTGAGTATAGTAATTGTCGTTCTATCGATCATATAAGCATAATATGGCTAATAATATGAGTAAGATTGATAATAATAAGAGTAACTAGTATAGTAATTGTAGTTCTATCGATCATATCTGCATAATATGGTTAAAAATATGAGTTAGATTCATAATAATAAGAGTAATAAGTATAGTAATTGTCGTTCTATCGATCATATAAGCATAACATGGCTAATAATATGAGTTAGGTTGATAATAATAAGAGTAGTGAGTATAGTAATTGTCGTTCTATCGATCATTTAAGCATAATATGGCTAATAATATGAGTTAGATTGATAATAATAAGAGTAATAGGTATAGTAATTGTCGATCTATCGATCATTTAAGCATAATATGGCTAATAATATGAGTTAGATTGATAATAATAAAAGTAGTGAGTATAGTAATTGTAGTTCTATCGATCATATCTGCATAATATGGCTAATAATATGAGTTAGATTGATAATAATAAGAGTAATAAGTATAGTAATTGTCGTTCTATCGATCATATAAGCATAATATGGCTAATAATATGAGTTAGAGTGGTAATACTAAGAGTAGTGAGTATAGTAATTCTCATTCTATCGATCATATAAGCATAATATGGCTAATAATATGAGTTAGATTGATAGTAATAAGAGTAATGAGTATAGTAATTGTCGTTCTATCGATCATATCTGCATAATATGGTTAATAATATGAGTTAGAATGATAATAATAAGAGTAATAAGTATAGTAATTGTAGTTCTATCGACCATATCTGCATAATATGGCTAATAATATGAGTTAGATTGACAGTAATAAGAGTAGTGAGTACATTAATTGTAGTTCTATCGATCATATCTGCATAATATGGTTAATAATATGAGTTAGATTCATAATAATAAGAGTAATAAGTATAGTAATTGTCGTTCTATCGATCATTTAAGCATAATATGGCTAATAATATGAGTTAGGTTGATAATAATAAGAGTAATAGGTATAGTAAATGTCGTGCTATCGATCTTATCTGCATAATATGGTTAATAATATGAGTTAGATTGATAATAATAAGAGTAATAGGTATAGTAATTGTCGTTCTATCGATAATATAAGCATAATATGGCTAATAATATGAGTTCGATTGATAATAATAAGAGTAATAAGTACAGTAATTGTAGTTCTATCGATCATATAAGCATAATATGGCTAATAATATGAGTTAGAGTGATAATACTAAGAGTAGTGAGTATAGTAATTCTCATTCTATCGATCATATAAGCATAATATGGCTAATAATATGAGTAAGATTGATAATAATAAGAGTAACTAGTATAGTAATTGTAGTTCTATCGATCATATCTGCATAATATGGTTAAAAATATGAGTTAGATTCATAACAATAAGAGTAATAAGTATAGTAATTGTCGTTCTATCGATCATATAAGCATAACATGGCTAATAATATGAGTTAGGTTGATAATAATAAGAGTAGTGAGTATAGTAATTGTCGTTCTATCGATCATTTAAGCATAATATGGCTAATAATATGAGTTAGATTGATAATACTAAGAGTAGTGAGTATAGTAATTGTCGTTCTATCGGTCAAATTTGCATAATATGGTTAATAATATGAGTTAGATTGATAATAATAAGAGTAATAGGTATAGTAATTGTCGTTCTATCGATCATTTAAGCATAATATGGCTAATAATATGAGTTAGATTGATAATAATAAGAGTAGTGAGTATAGTAATTGTAGTTCTATCGATCATATCTGCATAATATGGCTAATAATATGAGTTAGATTGATAATAATAAGAGTAATAAGTATAGTAATTGTCGTTCTATCGATCATATAAGCATAATATGGCTAATAATATGAGTTAGAGTGATAATACTAAGAGTAGTGAGTATAGTAATTCTCATTCTATCGATCATATAAGCATAATATGGCTAATAATATGAGTTAGATTGATAATAATAACAGTAATAAGTATAGTAATTGTCGTTCTGTAGATCATATAAGCATAATATGGCTAATAATATGAGTTAGATTGATAATAATAAGAGTAATGAGTATAGTAATTGTAGTTCTATCGACCATATCTGCATAATATGGTTAATAATATGAGTTAGATTCATAATAATAAGAGTAATAAGTATAGTAATTGTCGTTCTATCGATCATATAAGCATAATATGGCTAATAATATGAGTTAGATTGATAATAATAAGAGTAATAAGTATAGTAATTGTCGTTCTATCGATCATATAAGCATAATATGGCTAATAATATGAGTTAGAGTGATAATACTAAGAGTAGTGAGTATAGTAATTCTCATTCTATCGATCATATAAGCATAATATGGCTAATAATATGAGTTAGATTGATAATAATAACAGTAATAAGTATAGTAATTGTCGTTCTATCGGTAATATAAGCATAATATGCCTAATAATAATAAGAGTTAGATTGATAATACTAAGAGTAGTGAGTATAGTAGTTGTCGTTCTATCGATCATATAAGCATAATATGGCTAATAATATGAGTTAGATTGATAGTAATAAGAGTAATGAGTATAGTAATTGTCGTTCTATCGATCATATCTGCATAATACGGTTAATAATATGAGTTAGAATGATAATAATAAGAGTAGTAAGTATAGTAATTGTCGTTCTATCGATAATATAAGCATAATATGGCTAATAATATGAGTTAGATTGATAATACTAAGAGTAGTGAGTATAGTAATTGTCGTTCTATCGATCATATAAGCATAATATGGCTAATAATATGAGTTAGATTGATAATAATAAGAGTAATAAGTATAGTATTTGTCGTTCTATCGATCATATAAGCATAATATGGCTAATAATATGAGTTAGATCGATAATGATAAGAGTAATAAGTACAGTAATTGTCGTTGTGTCGATCATATAAGCATAATATGGCTAATTATATGAGTTAGATTGATAATAATAACAGTAATAAGTATAGTAATTGTCGTTCTATCGATAATATAAGCATAATATGGCTAATAATATGAGTTAGGTTGATAATAATAAGAGTAATAAGTATAGTAATTGTAGTTCTATCGACCATATCTGCATAATATGGCTAATAATATGAGTTAGATTGACAATAATAAGAGTAGTGAGTATAGTAATTGTAGTTCTATCGATCATATCTGCATAATATGGTTAATAATATGAGTTAGATTCATAATAATAAGAGTAATAAGTATAGTAATTGTCGCTCTATCGATCATTTAAGCATAATATGGTTAAAAATATGAGTTAGATTCATAATAATAAGAGTAATAAGTATAGTAATTGTCGTTCTATCGATCATATAAGCATAACATGGCTAATAATATGAGTTAGGTTGATAATAATAAGAGTAGTGAGTATAGTAATTGCCGTTCTATCGATCATTTAAGCATAATATGGCTAATAATATGAGTTAGATTGATAATACTAAGAGTAGTGAGTATAGTAATTGTCGTTCTATCGATCAAATTTGCATAATATGGTTAATAATATGAGTTAGATTGATAATAATAAGAGTAATAGGTATAGTAATTGTCGTTCTATCGATCATTTAAGCATAATATGGCTAATAATATGAGTTAGATTGATAATAATAAAAGTAGTGAGTATAGTAATTGTAGTTCTATCGATCTTATCTGCATAATATGGCTAATAATATGAGTTAGATTGATAATAATAAGAGTAATAAGTATAGTAATTGTCGTTCTATCGATCATATAAGCATAATATGGCTAATAATATGAGTTAGAGTGATAATACTAAGAGTAGTGAGTATAGTAATTCTCATTCTATCGATCATATAAGCATAATATGGCTAATAATATGAGTTAGATTGATAATAATAACAGTAATAAGTATAGTAATTGTCGTTCTGTCGATCATATAAGCATAATATGGCTAATAATATGAGTTAGATTTATAATAATAACAGTAATAAGTATAGTAATTGTCGTCCTATCGATAATATAAGCATAATATGGCTAATAATATGAGTTAGATTGATAATACTAAGAGTAGTGAGTATAGTAATTGTCGTTCTATCGATCATATAAGCATAATATGGCTAATAATATGAGTTAGATTGATAATAATAAGAGTAATGAGTATAGTAATTGTAGTTCTATCGACCATATCTGCATAATATGGTTAATAATATGAGTTAGATTCATAATAATAAGAGTAATAAGTATAGTAATTGTCGTTCTATCGATCATATAAGCATAATATGGCTAATAATATGAGTTAGATTGATAATAATAAGAGTAATAAGTATAGTAATTGTCGTTCTATCGATCATATAAGCATAATATGGCTAATAATATGAGTTAGAGTGATAATACTAAGAGTAGTGAGTATAGTAATTCTCATTCTATCGATCATATAAGCATAATATGGCTAATAATATGAGTTAGATTGATAATAATAACAGTAATAAGTATAGTAATTGTCGTTCTATCGGTAATATAAGCATAATATGCCTAATAATAATAATAGTTAGATTGATAATACTAAGAGTAGTGAGTATAGTAGTTGTCGTTCTATCGATCATATAAGCATAATATGGCTAATAATATGAGTTAGATTGATAGTAATAGGAGTAATGAGTATAGTAATTGTCGTTCTATCGATCATATCTGCATAATACGGTTAATAGTATGAGTTAGAATGATAATAATAAGAGTAGTAAGTATAGTAATTGTCGTTCTATCGATCATGTCTGCATAATATGGTTAATAATATGAGTTAGATTGATACTAGTGAGTGTAATAAGTATAGTAATTGTCGTTCTATCGATCATATTAGCATAATATGGTTAATAATATGAGTTAGATTGATAATAATAAGAGTAATAAGTATAGTATTTGTCGTTCTATCGATCATATAAGCATAATATGGCTAATTATATGAGTTAGATTGATAATAATAACAGTAATAAGTATAGTAATTGTCGTTCTATCGATAATATAAGCATAATATGGCTAATAATATGAGTTAGGTTGATAATAATAAGAGTAATAAGTATAGTGATTGTCGTTCTATCGATCATATAAGCATAACATGGCTAATAATATGAGTTAGGTTGATAATAATAAGAGTAGTGAGTATAGTAATTGTCGTTCTATCGATCATATCTGCATAATATGGCTAATAATATGAGTTAGATTGATAATAATAAGAGTAATAAGTATAGTAATTGTCGTTCTATCGATCATATAAGCATAATATGGCTAATAATATGAGTTAGAGTGATAATACTAAGAGTAGTGAGTATAGTAATTCTCATTCTATCGATCATATAAGCATAATATGGCTAATAATATGAGTTAGATTGATAATAATAAAAGTAGTGAGTATAGTAATTGTCGTTCTATCGATCATATAAGCATAACATGGCTAATAATATGAGTTAGGTTGATAATAATAAGAGTAGTGAGTATAGTAATTGCCGTTCTATCGATCATTTAAGCATAATATGGCTAATAATATGAGTTAGATTGATAATACTAAGAGTAGTGAGTATAGTAATTGTCGTTCTATCGATCAAATTTGCATAATATGGCTAATAATATGAGTTAGATTGATAATAATAACAGTAATAAGTATAGTAATTGTCGTTCTGTCGATCATATAAGCATAATATGGCTAATAATATGAGTTAGATTTATAATAATAACAGTAATAAGTACAGTAATTGTCGTTCTATCGATAATATAAGCATAATATGGCTAATAATATGAGTTAGGTTGATAATAATAAGAGTAGTGAGTATAGTAATTGTCGTTCTATCGATCATATAAGCATAATATGGCTAATAATATGAGTAAGATTGATAATAATAAGAGTAACTAGTATAGTAATTGTAGTTCTATCGATCATATCTGCATAATATGGTTAAAAATATGAGTTAGATTCATAATAATAAGAGTAATAAGTATAGTAATTGTCGTTCTATCGATCATATAAGCATAACATGGCTAATAATATGAGTTAGGTTGATAATAATAAGAGTAGTGAGTATAGTAATTGTCGTTCTATCGATCATTTAAGCATAATATGGCTAATAATATGAGTTAGATTGATAATAATAAGAGTAATAGGTATAGTAATTGTCGATCTATCGATCATTTAAGCATAATATGGCTAATATTATGAGTTAGATTGATAATAATAAAAGTAGTGAGTATAGTAATTGTAGTTCTATCGATCATATCTGCATAATATGGCTAATAATATGAGTTAGATTGATAATAATAAGAGTAATAAGTATAGTAATTGTCGTTCTATCGATCATATAAGCATAATATGGCTAATAATATGAGTTAGAGTGGTAATACTAAGAGTAGTGAGTATAGTAATTCTCATTCTATCGATCATATAAGCATAATATGGCTAATAATATGAGTTAGATTGATAGTAATAAGAGTAATGAGTATGGTAATTGTCGTTCTATCGATCATATCTGCATAATATGGTAAATAATATGAGTTATATTGATACTAGTGAGTGTAATAAGTATAGTGAATGTCGTTCTATCGATCATATCAGCATAATATGGCTAACAATATGAGTTAGATTGATAATAATAAGAGTAGTGAGTATAGTAATTGTCATTCTATCGATCATATACGCATAATATGGCTAACAATATGAGTTAGATTGATAATAATAAGAGTAATAAGTATAGTATTTGTCGTTCTATCGATCATATAAGCATTATATGGCTAATAATATGAGTTAGATCGATAATGATAAGAGTAATAAGTACAGTAATTGTCGTTCTGTCGATCATATAAGCATAACATGGTTAATTATATGAGTTAGATTGATAATAATAACAGTAATAAGTATAGTAATTGTCGTTCTATCGATAATATAAGCATAATATGGCTAATAATATGAGTTAGATTGATAATAATAAGAATAATAAGTATAGTAATTGTCGTTCTATCGATCATATAAGCATAACATGGCTAATAATATGAGTTAGGTTGATAATAATAAGAGTAGTGAGTATAGTAATTGTCGTTCTATCGATCATTTAAGCATAATATGGCTAATAATATGAGTTAGATTGATAATAATAAGAGTAGTGAGTATAGCAATTGTCGTTCTATCGATCATTTAAGCATAATATGGCTAATAATATGAGTTAGATTGATAATACTAGGAGTAGTGAGTATAGTAATTGTCGTTCTATCGATCATATAAGCATAATATGGCTAATAATATGAGTTAGGTTGATAATAATAAGAGTAATAAGTATAGTGATTGTCGTTCTATCGATCAAATTTGCATAATATGGTTAATAATATGAGTTAGATTGATAGCAGTGAGTGTAATAAGTATAGTAATTGTCGTTCTATCGATCATATAAGCATAATATGGCTAATAATATGAGTTAGGTTGATAATAATAAGAGTAATAGGTATAGTAAATGTCGTGCTATCGATCTTGTCTGCATAATATGGTTAATAATATGAGTTAGATTGATAATAATAAGAGTAATAGGTATAGTAATTGTCGTTCTAACGATCATTTAAGCATAATATGGCTAATAATATGAGTTAGATTGATAATAATAACAGTAATAAGTATAGTAATTGTCGTTCTGTCGATCATATAAGCATAATATGGCTAATAATATGAGTTAGATTTATAATAATAACAGTAATAAGTATAGTAATTGTCGTTCTATCGATAATATAAGCATAATATGGCTAATAATATGAGTTAGATTGATAATACTAAGAGTAGTGAGTATAGTAATTGTCGTTCTATTGATCATATAAGCATAATATGGCAAATAATATGAGTTAGATTGATAATAATTAGAGTAATGAGTATAGTAATTGTAGTTCTATCGACCATATCTGCATAATATGGTTAATAATATGAGTTAGATTCATAATAATAATGGTAATAAGTATAGTAATTGTCGTTCTATCGATCATTTAAGCATAATATGGCTAATAATAATGATGGGACGCTATGTATGCATGTATGTATGTGTGTGTGTATGTATGTACTAAAGTCGTTGTAAAGTCGTTGAGCGTTTTTATGTGCCGCTACGGTCCTAGACGCGGTAGAAAGAGACAGTGCGTGATCAACCGCAGAACGTATAACAGCTGTCCCGAAAACAAAAAAAATAAAGTGTTAAGGAATAGAACCGCAGTACGGACGTTATTATTAACCACCACCTTGTGAAAATCCTTTTCCGAATTGGTCGGAATACAACAGTGGCGACGAGGATTCGCACGAGCCTGCAATACATACGGTAGTGCACATACAAAGTGCAAAGTGCATACGGAGTGGGAGGATTAATAATATTTCAAAATACTTAAAAAGAAAAAGTTTCTTTTTAAATCAAATACGAAATGCCAACTGGTCAAGGAAGCACCAGCAATGCAGCTGCAGTCACCTCACCCACAGTACATACGGTATTCACGATCGAGCCTTTCGATAATACCAAACTTCGTTGGGATCGCTGGGTGAAACGTCTGGAAGGGGCTTTTTCAATTTTCAACGTGACAAGTGAAGACAGTAGGAAACAGTATTTGTTGCATTACATGGGCCCGGAACCTTACGACATCTTATGCGATAGACTGGCACCAAACGAACCAACTTCAAAAACCTACCAGGAATTGGTTAGCCTGATGAAGCAATACTACAACCCAGCACCGCTCGAAATTGCCGAAAACTTCCGATTTCACCAGAGGAAGCAGCAGGAAGGAGAAAGCGTCCAGGAATTCCTCACAGCGTTGCAGAAACTTGCGATTAATTGTAATTTCGGTACGTATCTCGACACGGCTTTACGGAATCAATTTACATTCGGTTTAAGAAGCGAACGCATCCAAAACCGTTTACTTGAAACGAAGAACCTAACGATCCATATAGCGCTAGAAACCGCAATTGGCATGGAATTGTCCGCTAAAGATGCAGCGGAAATCCATCAAAAACCAACAATTAGTGCGATAAACTCTAAAATTCAAAAAAATCGTAATTCAGCAAAAAATACGAATAATAATATAAGTAAAAATTATACAAACTCAAATACAAATCCTCGAAATAGAAATTCCATTCCAAATGCGATTGTTAATAAAACAGGTTATTGCTATAGATGCGGTAGTACAAAACATTACGCCAATAAATGCGATAAAATAAATATTATTTGTAACCTATGTAAAACAAAAGGGCACATGATGAAAATGTGCATGAAAGCAAAAAGAGTTCATAACGCCGATACAAATTATTTAGAAACAGAGCTCGAGAAGGTCGAGGACATTTTCGAAAACATCTATTTACTAGAGTGCGAGCAAGCCATACATCGGGACAAGTTTTTTACCACACTCCGCGTAGACGGTAAACTAGTTAAATTTGAAGTTGATAGTGGAGCGGCCGTTACCATTATGTCAATAAATACATTCAAAACATTGTTCGCGAACAGGGAACTATGGAATACACATTTGAAATTAATTACTTATTGTGGGAAAGAATTACAAGTAATTGGTTACATTACATGCAAAGTTGAATACAATACAAAAATTTACAAATTAAATATTTACATTATAGAGGGAGGAAAAAATACATTAATAGGTAGGGAATGGATACGCCAACTACACCTAAATTTATGGAATAGCAATGTGAATAGTATACAAAACTATACCTCAGAACAGCTATCTCATAATTTGCTTTCGAAATATAGTAAAGTTTTTCAACCAAATTTAGGTAGAGTTGCGGGTATCCAGGTTCGGTTGAAGCTAAAAGAAGGTGCTCAGCCTACATATATGCGAGCTCGTACAGTACCATTTGCAATTCGAACTAAAATAGAACAAGAATTGGATGATCTTGAAAAACAAGATATCATTACTAAAGTTGATCGATCAGAATGGGCTACACCGATTGTTCCGATAGTAAAAGCCGACGGTAGTATAAGGATATGCGGTGATTTTAAAATCACATTAAATCCCAATTTACAAGTGGACGATCATCCGGTACCTTCTATAGAAGAACTATTTGCAGCCATGGCAGGTGGCACTAAATTTTCTAAAATTGATATAAAAAAAGCGTTCTTGAATATAGAAGTCCACCCTGATGATCGGCACCTACTTACGCTAAATACACATAAAGGATTATATCAATGTAACAGACTAATGTTCGGCGTAGCATCAGCACCGGCGATTTGGCAGCGGGAAATCGAAAAAATTCTTGTAGGCATTGAAGGCGTAGCAGTATTCTACGACGATATTAGAATTACGGGTCCTACCGATGAAGTACATTTAGCCCGCCTAGAACAAGTATTGTCGAGATTACAGAAATATAACTTACGGGTAAATAGAGATAAATCTACATTCTTCGCGGACAGAATAAACTACTGCGGATACACTATAGACAAGGAGGGCTTACATAAAATGCAAGATAAAATTGACGCAATTACAAATGCAAAGCGCCCCGAGGACAGGACGCAATTACAATCGTTCTTAGGATTAGTTAACTATTACGGTAGATTTTTACCAAATTTAAGTGCCATCTTACATCCACTTTACAATCTTTTACAAAAAGATGTTAAATTCATTTGGAACAACGAATGTGATAGGGCTTTCTGTCTAGTAAAAAAGCATATTTGCTCACCGAACGTACTTGCACATTTCAATACAAAATTACCCCTAGTACTAGCCACCGATGCATCACCCTACGGAGTGGGAGCAGTGCTGTCCCACAAATACCCGGATGGATCAGAAAGACCCATACAGTTCGCCTCTCAAACACTTACAAAGACTCAACGCAAATACTCACAAATCGATAAAGAGGCATACAGTATTATCTTCGGTGTAAAAAAATTCTACCAGTATCTCTATGGTCGCAAATTTACCTTAATTACGGATCACAAACCGCTTTTGCAAATTTTTAACCCTGATAAAGCATTGCCTTCGCTAACAACTACGAGAATGCAGCACTATGCAATATACTTGAGGGCTTTTAATTTTGAAATTAAGTATCGAAGAAGCCAATTACACGCAAATGCTGATGCTATGTCACGCCTACCTACAAAATCTGAAGCGCCGATTCCAGAAAAGGATGCCATAGACCTTTTCGAAATAAATCAAGTCGAAAATTTGCAAACGACAGTATCACGATTAGCTTCGGAAACTAATAAAGATGAAAGTTTAAAGATGTTGTTGTTAGGGCTTACTACGGGTAAAACAATCGATAGAGAACTGCGATGGAATATACCACAAGAAGAATTCTCGCTGCAACAAGGGTGTATCTTTCGCGGTCATCGTGCAGTCATACCAAAAACAATGAAGAACGAAATACTAAAAGAGTTGCATGTAGGACACTTTGGCGTTAAAAGAATGAAAGAATTAGCTCGTAGTTACTGCTGGTGGAATGGGATTGATCAAGATATTGAAAGAACGGGGAAAAATTGTGTGAATTGTCTAAAAATCGCTAAGAATCCCATAAAAGTAGATACACATAAATGGGCAGATCCCAGTATGCAGTTTGAAAGAGTGCATATTGATTACGCAGGTCCATTTCACAACTCATACTACTTTATACTTGTAGACGCATACACACGGTGGCCCGAAGTGTTCGTAACTAAAGACATAACAACGAAAACTACCATCCGTATATTGCGCGAAATATTCTCGAGATTCGGCAACCCTAAAGTACTTGTAAGCGACAATGGTCGCCAATTTATTGCGAATGAATTTAAAGAATTTTTGCGAATTAACGGGATAACGCACAAATTAACTGCGCCATACCACCCTGCAACGAACGGTTTAGCAGAGCGGTATGTACAAACATTAAAAAAATCAATACGTGCGACGAATCCAAGTAATGAAGAGGAAAAGCACAAAGCAGTACATGACTTACTTTTGCAATATAGAAGGACACGTCATAGCATTACAAATAAAACGCCAAGCGAATTGATGTTTGGAAGACAAATACGGTCGCGAATAGACTATCTATTAGAAACAAATAAAAAACACAGCACTAGAGAATATCCAACAATGGTCGTGAAATCATTTTTAAAGGGGGATCGAGTTATGGCCCGACAATATGGTACCACAGACAAATGGAAATTCGGGAGAATACAGGAAATACTGGGAACTCTTCATTACTTGATTCAATTAGACGACGGTCGTGTGCAAAAATACCATGTCGATCAAATTAGGAAAATAGATGCGAACATTCCTAGGATCACACAATATGAATCTAACCCGCGTTACACAGATGCTCCAAAAAAACCGAATGACGATGTTCACATCACGACGCGCGCTCATAACAACGAGACTCCGCCAAAAATATCCGAGCAGAACGCTGCTGCAAACGTACTTCCAACAAATGATCCACCACCACGTCGATCTACGAGAGTTCGCAAAGTTCCAGATAGACTTATATACAAGTAAAACTGAACAAATACTTTTACTACCTAACATGTAAATTTGATCACAGGGGGAGGAGTGATGGGACGCTATGTATGCATGTATGTATGTGTGTGTGTATGTATGTACTAAAGTCGTTGTAAAGTCGTTGAGCGTTTTTATGTGCCGCTACGGTCCTAGACGCGGTAGAAAGAGACAGTGCGTGATCAACCGCAGAACGTATAACAGCTGTCCCGAAAACAAAAAAAATAAAGTGTTAAGGAATAGAACCGCAGTACGGACGTTATTATTAACCACCACCTTGTGAAAATCCTTTTCCGAATTGGTCGGAATACAACAAATAATAAGAGTTAGATTGATAATACTAAGAGTAGTGAGTATAGTAGTTGTCGTTCTATCGATCATATAAGCATAATATGGCTAATAATATGAGTTAGGTTGATAATAATAAGAGTAATAATTATAGTGATTGTCGTTCGATCGATCAAATTTGCATAATATGGTTAATAATATGAGTTAGATTGATAACAATGAGTGTAATATGTATAGTAATTGTCGTTCTATCGATCATATCAGCATAATATGGCTAACAATATGAGTTAGATTGATAATAATAAGAGTAGTGAGTATAGTAATTGTCATTCTATCCATCATATACGCATAATATGGCTAACAATATGAGTTAGATTGATAATAATAAGAGTAATAAGTATAGTAATTGTCGTTCTATCGATCATTTAAGCATAATATGGCTAATAATATGAGTTAGGTTGATAATAATAAGAGTAGTGAGTATAGTAATTGTCGTTCTATCGATCATTTAAGCATAATATGGCTAATAATATGAGTTAGATTGATAATAATAAGAGTAGTGAGTATAGCAATTGTCGTTCTATCGATCATTTAAGCATAATATGGCTAATAATATGAGTTAGATTGATAATGATAAGAGTAATAAGTACAGTAATTGTCGTTCTGTCGATCATATAAGCATAACATGGTTAATTATATGAGTTAGATTGATAATAATAACAGTAATAAGTATAGTAATTGTCGTTCTATCGATAATATAAGCATAATATGGCTAATAATATGAGTTAGGTTGATAATAATAAGTGTAATAAGTATAGTGATTGTCGTTCTATCGATCAAATTTGCATAATATGGCTAATAATATGAGTTAGATTGATAATAATAAGAATAATAAGTATAGTAATTGTCGTTCTATCGATCATATAAGCATAACATGGCTAATAATATGAGTTAGGTTGATAATACTAAGAGTAGTGAGTATAGTAATTGTCGTTCTATCGATCATATAAGCATAATATGGCTAATAATATGAGTTAGGTTGATAATAATAAGAGTAATAGGTATAGTAAATGTCGTGCTATCGATCTTATCTGCATAATATGGTTAATAATATGAGTTAGATTGATAATAATAAGAGTAATAGGTATAGTAATTGTCGTTCTATCGGTCATTTAAGCATAATATGGCTAATAATATGAGTTAGATTGATAATAATAAGAGTAGTGAGTATAGTAATTGTCGTTCTATCGATCATTTAAGCATAATATGGCTAATAATATGAGTTAGATTGATAATAATAAGAGTAGTGAGTATAGCAATTGTCGTTCTATCGATCATTTAAGCATAATATGGCTAATAATATGAGTTAGATTGATAATACTAAGAGTAGTGAGTATAGTAATTGTCGTTCTATCGATCATATAAACATAATATGGCTAATAATATGAGTTAGGTTGATAATAATAAGAGTAATAAGTATAGTGATTGTCGTTCTATCGATCAAATTTGCATAATATGGTTAATAATATGAGTTAGATTGATAGCAGTGAGTGTAATAAGTATAGTAATTGTCGTTCTATCGATCATATAAGCATAATATGGCTAATAATATGAGTTAGGTTGATAATAATAAGAGTAATAGGTATAGTAAATGTCGTGCTATCGATCTTATCTGCATAATATGGTTAATAATATGAGTTAGATTGATAATAATAAGAGTAATAGGTATAGTAATTGTCGTTCTATCGGTCATTTAAGCATAATATGGCTAATAATATGAGTTAGATTGATAATAATAACAGTAATACGTATAGTAATTGTCGTTCTGTCGATCATATAAGCATAATATGGCTAATAATATGAGTTAGATTTATAATAATAACAGTAATAAGTATAGTAATTGTCGTTCTATCGATAATATAAGCATAATATGGCTAATAATATGAGTTAGATTGATAATACTAAGAGTAGTGAGTATAGTAATTGTCGTTCTATTGATCATATAAGCATAATATGGCAAATAATATGAGTTAGATTGATAATAATTAGAGTAATGAGTATAGTAATTGTAGTTCTATCGACCATATCTGCATAATATGGTTAATAATATGAGTTAGATTCATAATAATAATGGTAATAAGTATAGTAATTGTCGTTCTATCGATCATTTAAGCATAATATGGCTAATAATAATAAGAGTTAGATTGATAATACTAAGAGTAGTGAGTATAGTAGTTGTCGTTCTATCGATCATATAAGCATAATATGGCTAATAATATGAGTTAGGTTGATAATAATAAGAGTAATAATTATAGTGATTGTCGTTCTATCGATCAAATTTGCATAATATGGTTAATAATATGAGTTAGATTGATAACAATGAGTGTAATATGTATAGTAATTGTCGTTCTATCGATAATATAAGCATAATATGGCTAATAATATGAGTTAGATTGATAATACTAAGAGTAGTGAGTATAGTAATTGTCGTTCTATCGATCATATAAGCATAATATGGCTAATAATATGAGTTAGATTGATAGTAATAAGAGTAATGAGTATAGTAATTGTCGTTCTATCGATCATATCTGCATAATATGGTTAATAATATGAGTTAGAATGATAATAATAAGAGTAATAAGTATAGTAATTGTCGTTCTATCGATCATATCTGCATAATATGGTAAATAATATGAGTTATATTGATACTAGTGAGTGTAATAAGTATAGTGAATGTCGTTCTATCGATCATATCAGCATAATATGGCTAACAATATGAGTTAGATTGATAATAATAAGAGTAGTGAGTATAGTAATTCTCATTCTATCGATCATATACGCATAATATGGCTAACAATATGAGTTAGATTGATAATAATAAGAGTAATAAGTATAGTAATTGTCGTTCTATCGATCATTTAAGCATAATATGGCTAATAATATGAGTTAGATTGATAATAATAACAGTAATAAGTATAGTAATTGTCGTTCTATCGATAATATAAGCATAATATGGCTAATAATATGAGTTAGGTTGATAATAATAAGAGTAATAAGTATAGTGATTGTCGTTCTATCGATCAAATTTGCATAATATGGTTAATAATATGAGTTAGATTGATAACAATGAGTGTAATATGTATAGTAATTGTCGTTCTATCGATAATATAAGCATAATATGGCTAATAATATGAGTTAGATTGATAATACTAAGAGTAGTGAGTATAGTAATTGTCGTTCTATCGATCATATAAGCATAATATGGCTAATAATATGAGTTAGATTGATAGTAATAAGAGTAATGAGTATAGTAATTGTCGTTCTATCGATCATATCTGCATAATATGGTTAATAATATGAGTTAGAATGATAATAATAAGAGTAATAAGTATAGTAATTGTCGTTCTATCGATCATATCTGCATAATATGGTAAATAATATGAGTTATATTGATACTAGTGAGTGTAATAAGTATAGTGAATGTCGTTCTATCGATCATATCAGCATAATATGGCTAACAATATGAGTTAGATTGATAATAATAAGAGTAGTGAGTATAGTAATTGTCATTCTATCGATCATATACGCATAATATGGCTAACAATATGAGTTAGATTGATAATAATAAGAGTAATAAGTATAGTAATTGTCGTTCTATCGATCATTTAAGCATAATATGGCTAATAATTTGAGTTAGGTTGATAATAATAAGAGTAATAGGTATAGTAAATGTCGTGCTATCGATCTTATCCGCATAATATGGTTAATAATATGAGTTAGATTGATAATAATAAGAGTAATAAGTATAGTATTTGTCGTTCTATCGATCATATAAGCATTATATGGCTAATAATATGAGTTAGATCGATAATGATAAGAGTAATAAGTACAGTAATTGTCGTTCTGTCGATCATATAAGCATAACATGGTTAATTATATGAGTTAGATTGATAATAATAACAGTAATAAGTATAGTAATTGTCGTTCTATCGATAATATAAGCATAATATGGCTAATAATATGAGTTAGGTTGATAATAATAAGTGTAATAAGTATAGTGATTGTCGTTCTATCGATCAAATTTGCATAATATGGCTAATAATATGAGTTAGATTGATAATAATAAGAATAATAAGTATAGTAATTGTCGTTCTATCGATCATATAAGCATAACATGGCTAATAATATGAGTTAGGT